>NW_007258210.1:16111-84193 GCF_000164805.1 Carlito syrichta | reverse complement strand
GCCATGAAAGCTGTAGTAAGAGGGGAACTTATATCCCTACAAACACACATGAAGAAAATGGAAGGATCACAAATTAACAGCCTAAGAAGCCACCTAAAAAAATCTGGAAAAGCAAGACCACAAAAACACTAATTTCAGCAGAATAATGCAGATCACCAAAATAAAAGCCAAATCCAGGACATAGAAGACAAAAAGATAATACAAAAACATCAATGAAACAAAAAGCTGTTTCTTCAAAAGGATAAACAAGATCGATGGTCCCCTAGCTAGACTGACCAAGAAAAAGAGAGAAAAAGCCCAAATAAACACAATCAGAAACACAAAAGATGAAGTCACATCTGATCCTGAAGAAATACAAAAGATCATTAGGGACTATTATGTACACTTGTAGGGAAACAAACTTGAAAACCTTTTGGAAATGGAGGACTTTCTGTCATCACACAACCTGCCTAGGTTAAAACAAGAAGAAATTGAGACCCTAAATTGTTATTAAATAGACCAATAACAATCAAGGAAATTGACTATGTAATAAGAAAACTACCTACAAAAAAAAGCCCTGGACCAGATGGCTTTCCAGCAGATTCTACAAGACATTTAAGGAGGAGCTTAAACCAGTCCTACTAAAGATATTCCAGGCAATTGAGAAAGATGGAACTCTTCCAAAATCATTTTACAAAGTTAACATCACATTGATACCCAAGTCAGGTAAAGACCCAACAAAGAAAGAGAACTACAGGCCAATATCTTTGATGAACATAGATGCTAAAATTCTCAACAAGATCTTAGCAAACTGGATTCAACAACACATCTCAAAAATCATCCATCATGACCAAGTAGGCTTCATCACTGCGATGCAAGGCTAGTTCTACGTTCGTAAAACCATAAATGCAATTAAATACATCAACAGATGTCAAAACAAAAACCACATGATTACATCATTAGATGCAGAAAAAGCTTTTGATAAAATCTAGCACCACTTCTTGATAAAAACCCTAGAACATCTAGGTATACGGGGAACATACCTCAAAATAGTAAAAGCCATCTATGAGAAACCCCCAGCCAGCATACTCCTAAACAGACAAAAACTGGAACCATTTCTCCTGAAAACTGGAACCAGATAAGGATGCCCACTCTCACCCCTCCTTTTCAATATAGTATTGGAAGTTCTGGCTAAAGCAATCAGAGAAGAGAAGGCAATCAGGGGTATCCAAATAGGAAAAGAGGAAGTCAAGTTATCTCTCTTTGCAGATGACATGATTGTGTACCATGAAAACCTAAGAGAATCCGTCAAAAACCTCCTTACACTGATAAAGGACTTTGGCAAAGTCTCAGGATATAAAATAAATGTGCAAAAGACAATCGCATTTCTTTACACCAATAATAAACAAACAGAAACCCAAATAAAAAGCACAATTCCATTCACAATAGCCACAAAAAATGAAATACCTTGGCATCTTCCTGACCAGAAATTTGAAAGACCTTTACAATGAAAACTACAAAACACTGCTCAAAGACATAAAAGATGACACAAAGAAGTGGAAAAATATCCCATGCTCATGAACTGGAAGAATCAACATTGTGAAGATGTCCATCTTACCTGAGGCAATCTACAGATTTAATGCAATACCCATCAAATTACCAGCAACATTCTTCTCAGACCTAGAAAAAAAGACACAGGAACTCATATGGAAACACAAACGACTAAGAATGGCAATTATCAATAACTCAAAAAATAACAGTTGCTGGAGAGGGTGTGGCAAAAAGGGAACACTTCTACACTCTTGGTGGGAGTTCAAACTAGTACAACCTCTATGGAAAACATTATGGTGATTCCTAAAAACTCTAAATATTGACCTCCCATATGACCCCGCAATCCCCCTACTGGGAATATACCCTGAAGAACTCAAATCACTCTGTGAAAAAGATACCTGCACACATATATTTATCACAGCATTGTTCACAATAGCTAGAACCTGGAACCAACCATGCTGTCCAACAAAAGAGGACTAGATTAAAAAAATGTGGTACATATACCCGATGGAATACTAAACAGCCTTTAAAAAGAACAAAATCATGAATTTTGCAGCAACCTGGATGGAACTAGAGTCTATAATACTGAGTGATATCTCACAAAAACAAAGATCTGAGTATCACATGTTCTCACTCATATAGTGGACCTTGATAATACTATAAGAAAATGACTGACAGTGGTGGGAAAATATGCAGGGGAGGGGAAGGGAGATGGGATCAATGGTAGTAAATATCTGTCTGGGGGTGGGGAGACACCTCTTATCAACAAGGGTGCCTGAACGAAGCATATTTGTATACCTAACCCTTAACCGTAACCCAAAATATCATAATAAAAATATTGATTAAAAAAATACTATATGCCTCATTGATGGTCTATTGAAAAATAATTTTTTAATGATTACTATGTTTAACTGTGATTGTGCACCCACAAATATCGGGTATTTTAAATTATTAGCATGTGGTGAATGGCAGTAAAATTTTACACCCAAAAAAGTGCACTACAATTATTGATAAAAATGTTCTACTGAGAAAATTTTAATGATCAAGCATTTAAAAGACACTAATAATTCTTTTGTTATATTAATATGTAGATGCCATTCTTATATAAAATAAAAAGACTAGGCCGCAGACCCCGCGACCCGGAGCAGCTTGAAGGCGGCGAATAATAGCTCTTAAAGTTTGCAAAAAAACATGGCCTCCAATAAAACTACATTGCAAAAGATGGGAAGGAAACAGAATGGAAGGAGTAAAAAGGTTGAAGAGGCAGAGCCTGAAGAGTTTGTGGTGGAAAAAGTACTGGATCGACGTGTAGTGAATGGGAAAGTGTAATATTTCCTGAAGTGGAAGGGATTTACAGACACTGACAATACTTGCCTGAAGAAAATTTAGATTGTCCAGAGTTAATTGAAACATTTCTTAATTCTCAAAAAGCTGGTAAAGAAAAGGATGGTACAAAAAGAAAGTCTTTATCTGACAGTGAATCTGATGACAGCAAATCAAAGAAGTAAAGAGATGCTGCTGACAAACCGAGGGGCTTTTCAAGAGGTCTTGATCCTGAAAGAATAACTGGTGCCACAGACAGCAGTGGAGAACTGATGTTTCTCATGAAATGAAAGATTCAGATGAGGCAGACCTGGTGCTGGAAAAAGAGGCAAATATGAAATGTCCTCAGATTGTAATTGCTTTCTATGAGGAGAGACTAACTTGGCATTCTTGTCCAGAAGATGAAGCTCAATAATTGTTTGCATTACTTTTTATATATATTTTTATATATATATAAAATCTGGGTCTTGGTTTTCGATATACTAGTATGATGAAATAACTGCATTCTAATGAAAATTAAGTTTAATAAGTTTGTTTTGAAAGTAGTTTTTGGAGAGTTGTTGGGGGGTTGCATCAGTAGCACTGGTTACTTTGAACAAATAAAAACTTTCTGTAGTTGCTTCCTTTCTCAGAAAATAACATTTGATACCATGGTGTATTATTTCCTCTGTATTACAGAACAGCTTTTCTAAATGTTGGGAGAAATTTCCATAGTTATTACTCAATCAGAATTTGTGTTCTCATATGCCTAAGGACCATTCTGGATTTTTTGTTTTTTGTGTGTGTATACATAAAATACATGTGCAAATGGTTTTCCTTTTCATTGTTGTTTTTAAATATTAACAAAAACAAAAATTTGGGGTAAGCCCTTGTTTCTGAAATGCTGTCATTATGAGCAGCCTAAGAAATAAATCACTTAAATCGAAAATTTTTTGAAGCCAAACATTTCAAGTTAAATAGATGATTCTGGGATTAATAGAATAGTTTAAATTGGATGATTTTAACAGCAGCCAAATTAGAATTAATATGTATAAGTGTAGTGGTTTGTTTGCAAAATGACTAAAAGGGAAAAATTTTATCACTACTATCAATTTCACCATTCAGATAAGGAAACTAGAAAAATCTTGGTGTGTTTTAATTAGCTAAATAAGACTTAGTTAAATGGACATTTAACAATTCCTCTAGTGAGCCATTCCTTAACAAAAAGTTGAAATCTGTGTGCTATATTGACTGAAAGGTTGTGATTCGTGGGATGTCTAAGACTTGGCTCATGGAAGCCTAGTCAGACATTTAGAAATATTGGTGGTTTAGGGCCTGCTGTCATAAATGGGTGAACAAACTTGTAATCTAGACTAATTTACATGCATGTTTTTGCATTACCCCAACTCATTCCTTACATGTAGTCCTTTCAGTATTGGCTTTACTGGTTCAGCAGCAGCCAGGAAAAACAACTTTGTAGTAATCAGATGTTATCCAACTGTATATTGTTTACTTTATTGTAAATACTGGTGAACAGTGGTCAATAAATAGTTTTATATTCCTTTATGCAAAATAAAAAATAAAAAGACTATAATCCAGCCTTTAGAAAAAACTCATGCATTTATAAACAGAGAATAAATACGAATTTTGTAATATATGATGAGAGTCACTGATACATAAAATAAACGATTGGGAACAAAATGCATTATAATTTAGATATAGGTTGAAGAAAATGGATGAAAATTCTAATAATTTATTTTTGTCTACAGTCAGCTTAAACTTACAAGTGACCATTGTAATAAATATGGAATGTGTACTAGTTATTTAAAACACTTTTTAAATAACTTATGTAAATTCTAGGATATTATTCTGTACTTTTGAATTCAAAATTAATTAAAAATTGAAATAGAAAAAAATCAGAAAGTAAAATATATAGTGGTGGTGACATTAGCAAGATGGAAAAAGAGGAAGCCCCTACTTGCATATTGCTCCATAGCAATAATAATTTGGTAGTTATCCATGGACAAAATCCCTTTATGTGAGCTCTAGGAGTGAGATAGAAGGCTGTGGAATGCTGGTGAGGCCCAAAATCCAGGAGGGACATTTTAAGAGGGTGGGCCCTCCTTTAAGTGGCAAACTCATGGTTCTGGCTACACACCAGAAAACGGCCCATCCCATTTGGTTGAATGTGACCCTGAAACTCTCTCCAAGTTCTCCCAGCCACTATTTGTAAATGGTTCTTCTCATGCAGAGATCTAGAATAAGATATGCTCTTATGTGGCCTTGGAAGCAGACCTGCAAACATTGACTTTGACTGTGGTCCCAAAACCAGTCCTGGAACTCAGTTCTGCCCTCTCAGCCACAGCTCATGGCCAATACTTTCTGTACAGGAATCCACAAAGTGACCTAGAAGAAACCTTTCAGACACTCAGTGGGGGCCACACTTACCCCACTCATCTACACACCTGATATCAGGCCCGTTGTATGCAGATTCAAATGCAGAATTTGTCCTAGTGCCTGCCCTACAGATCAGTCCTGAAAACACTCCAGATTGCCCAGAAAGACAGGATTAACATCCACCAAAGGGCCTAGTTACAGCCCAACAAAGCCTTGTGACCCACCTACAATCTCCCTCCACTACAATTACAGAAGAGATTCAATCAGTCTGGGACACAAGAGAAAATCTTTACCTGCTAAAACAAGTTCATAAAAACTTGAAATAGTGTTTGCTTCTTCAAATGCACAGACACCAGTGCAAGACTATCTTGTATCCATTTTTAATGGGTTAGTAAAATATTCTTAAAGTGCCATTTTAACATAGTACTGAAAGTTCTAGTCAGAACAGTTAGGCAAAACAATAAATAAATAGCCATCCAAATAAAAATAAAAGTTAAAATGTTGTGCTGTTTGTAAGCCGCATGATCTTATGTATAGAAAACCCAAAAGAGTTCAACAAATACTGTTTGAACTAATAAACACACTCAGTAAATTATCAGAATATAAATTTAACATCCAAACATCAGTTTTGTTTTCATACACTAACAACAAACTTTCAGATATAAAAGGAAGAAAGCAAGCTCATTTACAATACCATCAAAATAATAAATTTCTTAGCAATGAATTTTACCTGGAAGGTGAGAGATATTAAGATAATATATCAATAAAAGGCATTGAAGAAGACAGAAATAATTGAAAACATTCCATATTAGTCAGCTGGGTAGAGTGGTTCATGCCTATAATTCTAATACTCGAGGAGGACAAGGCAAGATTGCCTGAGAACAAGATTTCAAGAGAAGCCAGCCAGACTCGGTGGCTCAGCCTGTAATCTCGTGCCTTTGGGAGACTGAGGTGAGTGGATTGCCTGAGCCCACGGGTTCGAGACCCGCCCAAGGAAATTGGCGAGACCTCATCTCTACAATAAATCAAAAAATTTGCCGGGCGTGGTAGCGTGCACCTGTAGTTCCGACAACTCGTAAGACTGAGGCAGAAAGATCGCCAGAGCCCAGCAGGTCGAGGCTGTGGTGACCAGGAGCGGCCACTGCAGTCCAGTCTGGGTGACTGAGTGAAACTCCAAAAAAAAAAAAAAAAAAAGAGAAGCCTAGGCAAAATAGTGAGAACTAGTCTTTACAAAACATCAAAAAATTAGCCAGGCTTGGTGTTACACCCTATAGTCCCCCCTACTCAGGTAAAATGATCATCTGAGCCCAGGAGTTTGAGACAGCAAAGAGCCAGGATTGTGTCACTGCACTGCAGTCTGGGCAACAGAGTGAGACTCTAACTCAAAATTTTTTTAAAAAATTCTATGCTTATGGATTAGTAAAATATTCTTAAAGTGCCATAGTATCCAAAGTGATTTATAGAGTCAAAGCATTTTCATCAAAATTCCAGTGGTATTTTTTACAGTAACAAAAAGAACAATTCTAAAAGTTGCACAAAATTGCAAAAGACTTTAAATAGCCAAAGCAATTTTGAGAAAAAAGAACAAAGCTGGGAACATTGTACTTTCTGATTTCAAACTACTTTTCAAAGCTATACTAATAAAAACAATATGATATGTCCATAAAAACTAACACAAAAACACAATGACATAGAATAGAAAGCCCAGGAATAAACCCATGCATATAAGGTCATCTAATCTTTGACTAGGACACCAGGAATACACAAGGTAGAATACCTTATATTTTGAAAACGAAATAGCCACAAACAAAATAATAAAGTTAGACCATTTCTAACTATAACTAAAAAATTAATTCCAAAGAAAATATAATTTAATGGAAGACATGAAACCTTAAAAATCTTAAAAGAAAACATGAAAAAAATCTCTTTGGTGTTGGTCTTGCAATAGTTTTAAATATAACATCAAAAGCACAACAGCAAATATTTAAAAGTTGAGCTAAAAACTTCTGCACAGTAAATGATTTAATAAATAAAATAAGAAAATCTATAGGATAGGAGAAAACATTTGCAAATCATAGATCTAATGAGAGGTTAATATTAAAAATATATAAGTAACTCATATAATTCAAAGGCAAATCATCATCATCATCATTGTCCAACTGAAAAATAGGCAAGCCGGGCTCGGTGGCTCAGCCTATAATCCCGCGCCTTTGGGAGGCTGAGGTGAGTGGATTGCCTGAGCCTGCGGGTTCGAGACCTGCCTGGGCAGCGAGACCTCATCTCTACAATAAATCAAAAAATCAGCCGGGTGTGGTAGCACATGCCTGTAATTTCAGCTATTCAGAAGGCTGAGGTGGAAGGATCGCCAGAGCTCAGCAGGTCGAGGCTGCGGTGGCCGGAAGCGGCCACTGCACTCCAGTCTGGGTGACAGAGTGAGACCCCAACTCAAAAAAAAAAAAAGAAAAGAAAAATAGGCAAAAGGCAGGACAGATATTTTTCCATTGAAAACATACAGGTGGCAAAGTAATTATATGAAAAGGTGTGCAACATCACCAATCATCAGACAAATGCAAATCAAAACCATGATGAAATATCACTCAGACCTGCTAAGGTGACTAATATAAAAATAAAAACATAACAAATGTTGACAAAGGTTTGAAGGAAAGTAAATCCCAGATGCTCTTGGTAAGTTGTAAACTGGTAGAGTCATCATAGAAACCAGTATGAAGTTCTACAAAATAACAAAGGAGAATCCCATAGAATCCCGCAATCTCACCTCTGGGTGAGAAGGTATTGAAGTCAGTAGCTCAAAGAAATAGCCACACCCCTGTGTTCATTCCAGCATTAATCACGATTTCCAAAATAATGGAAACAAACTAAATGTCTGTGGAAGGATGAATAATTTTTAAAAATTATAATATATTCACTAGTATAATTTGTAACCACACAAAATAATAAAATCGTGCCACTTCGATAACATGAATGGGCTGGATGACACTATGCCAAGTGAGATAATGCAGACACAGAAACAGGAATACTTCGTGTTCTCACTTAGATGGAGAATCTTAAAAGTTTGAACTCATAGAAGCACAGAGTATAATGGTGGTTTCCAGAACTTAGAGGTAGGGAAAATAGATGTTTCTCAAAGAGTACATAGCTTCAGTTATAAGATAAATAAATGTTGAGATCTGATGTACAACATTGTTACTATTGTTCATAATAGTGTTTTGTGTGCTTAAAATTTGTAAGACGCTAAACCTTAAATAGTCTCACTACAAAAGAATGATATTTGAGATTATATGTGTTCATTATTTTGATTGTATGAATCATTTAACAATGTGTATATATATATAAAATCATTAGATTGCATACAATACATATGTACAGTCTTTATTTGTAAAAAATATGTGTGTTAAAAAAACATACATAAACACAATAAATGATACCATCCTGGAAGCCATTACACTAAACAAGATAAAATTATAAAATGGTAGTTATTTTTTAAAAGGTGACATTTGGGAGTATTATAAATGCTTAGCAATGTTCTAAACTCTCCAATAGCATAGTATATTTAAAGTCTATGAAGTGAATAGATAGATTAAACATGAATGTTCTCAAAAATATGTGCAGATGTTTCTGTGATCCCAATTAATAAAAGAGCAGTCAGATAATGCAGTCCCTCATAAACCATGAACATAACTTTGGATCTCACCACAGATAGAGGGTTCTTAAAGAACTTAAGAACACGAGAAAGGAAAATTCTCTCCGTGAATACAAAATAAATAGTCCCAGTCTTCTCAAAAACCATTTTTATAAGAGCAGAGCTTCTCAAATTCCTTGTCCAGCTCTGGCTTACTCCTTGGACTTAGGATCTTTCACCTTCACCATCTGCTTCATTCACTCCCACCTATCTGGGAATTTGGCTGACGTGTCTTGTTTCTTCATATTCCAGGACTCCTTCTTTTGCTCCAGACAGATGCCTTGGTCCAGCTTAGAGGAAGCAAGACTTGTTTTATTAGAAAAATGTAACATGGATCTATCACAGAAACAAAGAACTGAGTGTCACATTCTCACTCACAGGTGAAATTTGAACAACTATCATAATACTATAAGAAAGGGATTGGCAGTAGCGAGAAACTGCCAGGGGAGGAGGGACATACCACATATGACCTGCATAATGAACATTTGTATACCTAACCCTGAATTGTAACCCCCATATTTAAAATTAAAAATTAATAAAAAAGAAAAATGTAACATGACTCTTGCTGGGGAATCTCCAATTGCCACCCTAGTACTGTGTTCAGTAGAGAAGAGAACATTATAAAAGATTCTAGAAAATTATTTCCCAAAACACCATTTTCTGGCAGATCCTTTAGTAAGTTAAGAGAATATTTCCAATTTATGGCTCATAGAACCATAGAACCCCACCTCCCAGTACTGTTGAATACAAAATAAGTAGTGAAAATAGGCTTTTAAAGTGTAGGCAGTGATTTTTTTATGCCCTGAATATACAGAGTTAGTAGTAACCTAGAGTGAAAGATATAGAACAGCTCAAAAAAGGGAAATATTGATGCCAAGGTGAGACATCTTGAAAATTTTCTTTCCCACACCAACAAACTTCTCATTTGCTGTCTTGCAGGGGTTCTCTGAATCTTGTGCTTGAATGGTTGTATGATTGCCTGTATTTTTTTTATTTTTCTCATAAACTGTTTATTTTCTCATAAACAGTTTATTTTTCACATAAACTGAAAAAAAGAAACCACTATTGATGAACTCTCCCTCAAAAATACCCATACACAAACAGGAAGTCTACAAAACTAGCAATAAAATAACAGAAACAAAGCAAGTACAAGAACATAATCAAAAACAGAAAGAAAGAAGAGGAAATGAAAAAAGAACTAAAACAAAAAACAAACAAACAAAAAATCTAAACAAACAAAAATACACACAAAAAAACGAAACTTGCTCTGAGGCTGTTCATGTAACTTCAACTTCCTTTCAGCTCTTATCTCCAGCCCCTCTCCTCTGCTCTTAGCGCAGGTTGATAGAATTGCTCTCAGCACGCGTCAGATGTCCTAAGGACTACTATGGGAGAAGGGTGGATCAGATCTGGACTCACCTGGCTTTCTGCCACTGTCCTCAAGTCTCCCACTCAGATCTTATGTGTCTGTGCCTGTTCCAGGATGGGGGAGAGGTGTCTGTCTCTCCAAGTTTGATGAGGTAACCTCTAGGTCCCAATCTGGAGGCTGTGTGGAGCTGAGTGGGGAAATGCAGGTCTCTGTCTGGTCCCGAGACAGACAAAATGGTTCTGGTCGTTTCCTCACTGGTGGTGGGGCTCCTCTCCAGCTCTCCCAGATGGCTCTCTTCACAGATCCAGGGCTCCTGCCATTCTGCTGTCACAGGTGATGGTGGGCTGGACTCCAGGTGGTGAGGATCAGCTTGTATTCCCTAGTCTTTTCTCAGGAGAGCCCCCGTGTGCTGGAAGTTCCAATCTCAGGGCGGAGGGGGGTGGCATTCACCTCTGGAGGAAAGTCCCGGGTGCATGGACCTGAGTCTTCCCTCAGACAGACTTTCACTCACCCATTGGCACACACTCACTCATGCAGAGTCTTTATGAACACTCACTTTTGTGGACACTCTCACAGTCCAACCTGTCCCATTACCATCTTGCCAGAAATGCCCAAGTACTCAATTTTCTACATGAGAGGTTTGATGAAGCAAAATTTTCTTAGTGACGTGTTTACTTTGGGTTTTCATACTTTTGGTTTTATGAGTCATTAAATTATATACTATTCCTATGATAACATAAATTTGTAGATTAATGGAAGAATATTTGCAGTTTTGTGATTTTCTATTTGAATTTGTGTTATATTTTCTACAATATACTTTCTGCGTTTACAATATACTTTCTGCATTCATATGAAATTTATAGTTTAAAACAAAACAAATCTGAACTATTTCAGAATACTTTATCACACTTATTTGTTCTTTTAAGTTTAAAGATACTTTGATATGTTTCTAGTATTTTAGAATTTTTTAAAACTTATTTATTATAATGATTAGAGAAAGTATTTAACATCTTGCAATAATGTGATTTTAGCAGATAACCAGAAAGGTTGATTTGTGTGTGTGCATGTGTGTGTGAGTGTGTGTGTACACGCCATTATATGCAGAGCCTTTTAACCTTCATGCACAACTTGGCTTAATGGAGTTCAACATGTTGATAAACTTAAGGTCTGTTACTTGAAAGAATCTGGAAGCTTTGCAAGTAAGTGAGGTGTATCTGAATTTCTGACATTTGACATAACAGGATACAGGTTTTCCTTTTTTTGTCCCTTTCATGGTGGTGGCATGGGTGAATTTTTAGATGTTCCCCATTATCTATAGAAATATTTATCTGGGAATTTTTAATCTCTGTCCTACAGCTGAGTTGGTTGCATATAGAATTTTCATAGAATTCATTTCCATTGTTTAAAGTAGTTTTTCTATCAACCAGCCTTGGCCTAAAACTTAATAATACATCAGTATCACAGAGTAAGGCCTTAATCTTGTCTCACACACTCTATAAAAATACGACTAAGGTGAGTTTTTCAAGTATGTCACTTGTAGAATGCATTGCTTCTAACTAGACTAGTGATTTTACAACATTAAGACAACTTTATAAACTGTGCTTTAATTTGCAAAGGTCATTTAAAATCTCGTTTGTTTTAAGTTGGAGTCTCACTCCATAACCCAATCTGGAGTGCAGTGTCACACTCATGGCCACCCCAGCATCAACCTGCTGGGTTCTGGTGATCCTTCCACCTCAACCTTCCAAGCAGTCAGAACTACATGAGTGCACTACCACACCTGGCTAATTTTTTTATTTATTGTAGAAACAAGGTCTCACCAAGTTGCCTGTGCTGGTCTTGAACCCACAGGCTCAGGCAGTCTTCTCACCTTGGCCTCCCAAAGTGCTGGGATTACAGGCTGAGCCACCAAGCCCAGCCTAATATCTCATTTTTTACTATATTTCTTTACAATATATTTTTAAATATTACTCTTGGAGATCCTCATTTGGAATTGTGGGAAAATCACTGTCCTGGTTTGGCAAGGGTAGCTTGTGAATGAAAAGCACATCCCAGGAGGTAGAGGGAAAGAGAGAAAAAGGAAAATTTCTGGAGACTCTCTCACTGCCCTTGGGGGCACAGATCCTGCTGCCTTTCCCCCAAGAACCCTAGAAAGTCACTGTCTTGTGGACCCTAACATGCAGGTGCCAGTTTTGTTCTGAGATGCTCCTACCTGGGGCTGCAGGGACAGAGAAAGTAAGAGAAAAAATGGTAATTGATTTGTAATAAAATCTTGGAAGTTGCAATAAAATAAATCTATTTCCCCAAATTCATATGTTAAACTTCTAAACCCCAATGCAATGACTAGATTTATTTTTAAAAGCCCCAGAGTGCTCACTTTCTCTCTCTTGCTCTCTCTCTCCCTCTCTGTGTCAGCTGGAACCCAGGCTTGTTTCAGTTGTGTGAGTGTGTGTGTGTATGTGTATGTGTTTGTGTGTGTGTGTGTGTGTGTGTGTGTGTGTGAGAGAGAGAGAGAGAGAGAGAGAGAGAGAGAGAGAGAGAGAGAGAATAGCCTGCAGTCTGTAGTCTGCAACTCAGAAGAGAGTCCTCACCAGAGTCAATTATGCTGGCACCTTGATCTCCCACTTCTAGCCTCCAGGACTGTGAGAAATAAAATTTGTTTTTTCTATAAGCTGCCCAGTCTGTTTTTTTTATAAGCTGCCCAGTCTATGGTTTTTTGCTATAACAGCCTGAGCCAGAACAAGCGTGATCTCCTGTCATTTTTGTTGAATTCTCTTAGTCAAAAATGAGCACTTAGTGCTGTGAGCTTTTGTAGAGTGTGCCCACCACAGAGGCTGAGATGTGATACATGAGTCTGATTCTAGATATAATGTGAAGACACGGGAAGGTATACTGTCAGAGGACGTTGACATTTGAATGTCCTTTAATCTCAACCTCTTACTGGTGCAGATGGGAAACGACACCAAGAAGGGTAGTGACTTTCACACAGCTGGAACCCAGGCATGTTTCAGTTGTATTGCATACTGGCTCCCACCTCTTCTTACAATTCTTCCATCTGTAGGTGTGCACGTGTGACTACACAATGAGTTATATTAGTGTCATCTCATGCACACCAGTTGAGCTTCCTGGGAAGGAAATACTGGCGTGTTCCTCCCAGTTCATGTTAGGAGTCTAGGGAGGCCCCCAAAGACATGACTTAATTATGGTCACAGAAATGGTAAAAAAAAAAAAAAAATCCTTTTCAACTCAATCTCCTTAAATCTGGTGCCCTGTTTGTATTCAGGTTTTTCCAGGGGCTGAAGGGGGCTGTGTTTTCACAATTGTGAACAGATAAAGAGCAGATATGGAGGATGATGAGCAGTCAGCAGCACAGCAGGGCTTTTGGGAAGGTCTGAGGAAAGGGAGGTCCCAGGCAATAAAATCTTGAATAAGTGATCTCACTTTCTTGGTGACTGATCCCAATGAAACTTAGAACTCTGGTAGCAAGTTTTCACATCCCAGAGACAGCCATGTCTCCAACTCCACTGATGAGAGATGCACAAGAGATCAAGATGCTCTTCTGCTGCTGTACCCTGACTTTTTCAAACTGTCATCTGAGTAAGGCACAAAGTGAGAAACTTTTCCAGAGATGCAGAGGTTGGATCATTTCTTACACCTGACACCTCTGAGCATTTGGCAGGGAGTCCACAGGCAACACAGGGCAGCCCGTGGAAGGTTTATTTAGGCCAGGCCTCTTATAGGATCCCATTTGGGCAGCTCCATACCTCCCCATCACCATATGTGTATGGGAGAGCTAGAGGTAAGGGGTCCTCTTCTTGCACAGGAGAAGGTTGTCAAGTGTTGGAAAGCCTGGTGTGTCTGTTAACATTTGTATATCCCAAGTCACAGATGGCAGCATGGGAAGATGAAGGTTGGAGACCATGTTTGTCTACTCAGATGAGAATCCCAAAACTTCAAGCTGTTATGGTTCTCTTCGTGGTTGGAGGTTAATGTAGATGTGCTGTGTGCTTGATCTAGGAAGCAGAGCTTCAAATGGATGGTCCTTGTGGGGACAGACATGTGGGCCAGTGAATTGTATTCCAGGATGACTCCTACCCGTTTGGCCCAGCTGCAAGGCATGCTCTCTGCCGTGCTCCATGCAGGAGATTGACAGGGTCTGTTTGATGGCTCCAACGACTCCAAATTCTTGGGGAAAGGGCAGATGCAGCACCATGAAACATGGCCAGCACTGGGTTGAGGAGAAGTGGGAAAAGAGGGGTCTCACAGAAGGGACTTGAGAAGATGAGTGTCCCAGTACCCAGGCCCAAATACGGGGGGTCTCTGGTGTCTGTTTTGAGTTTTTTTACTTGAGTAAACAGTACCCTCCCAATGGAATCTGGAATTTACTAGTTTCCACCCCCAATTTGGGTAGATGCAAATTTCCTGTTCACACACCTGAAGGAATATCAGAGAAATCACTTAAGTCTTGTTTTGACTTTACACTAGGCTATGAGTATCTTTGCATGTTGCTGATGTGTTTATTGATTTAACTTCCTGGGCAAGACCTCCTGTAGCAGGAGTTCAGCTGCCGACCAGACCTTCTTCAAATGTTACAAATTATCACTGTCCTAGGGAGGCTTCTACACAAAAAAGTAGGGGCTTTATACAAAAAAGGAGTGATGCATGTCCATACGTTTTCTACATGTCATCACACAGAACCCATCCTGGGGCCCATCAGGACAAGAGATGTGCCCTCACATGTTTCATAAAATTCCATAAGGGAGGCCATTTCCCACAGTAGTGCAAACTTTTGATACTGGTGGAGTCTGACATGTTAAAATTCAGTTGCCATTTTAGCCATGCTGATGAAAACATTCTATGTGTGTCACTTTGCTAGAGCTACCATAATACAGCACCACAGGCCATGAGAGTTAACGACAAAAATGTTTTCCTCACACTTTTCTGGATTCTAGAAATCTGCCATCAAGCTGCTGACTGGGGTGGCTTCTCTGAGCCCTAGCTCCTTAGCTTGTAGATAGCTGCTTTCTATCTCTGTGTTCCCAGGGTCTTCTATTGGGCTTTTCTGTATCTTTACCACCACTTATAAAAATGTCAGACATAGCCGGGAGTGGTGGTGAGCCCCTGTAGTTCCAGCTACTTGGAAGGCTGAGGCGGAAGGATCGCCGGAGTCCAGCAGGTCGAGGGTGCGGTGGCCGGGAACATGCCACTGTACTCCAGTCTGGGTGACAGAGTGACTTCAACTCAAAAATAAAATAAGACATCTTCGATTAGGGTCCTCTCCCCCAATAACCTCACATAAACTTAGTTACTTCTTTAAGGACCATATGTCCAAATACAATCACATTCTGAGGCAAAGCGTGTCAGAACATGAATGTATAAATTTTGGGGAGGGGACATAATTTAGCTCTTAACATATGCTAATCCCTTGCAAATGATAAACTCCCAGAAAATGGCCTATTTGGTTAAATAATATTCCCTTTTAATTTCAGTTTCTCAATGGACACCATGAGTCAACTCTCAGTTGTGTAATACCTACTTCTTTTTTCTCCTTCC
Organism: Carlito syrichta; assembly: GCF_000164805.1. Classification (NCBI taxonomy): domain Eukaryota; kingdom Metazoa; phylum Chordata; class Mammalia; order Primates; family Tarsiidae; genus Carlito; species Carlito syrichta. The sequence goes on along the minus strand of NW_007258210.1, from coordinate 68,342 downwards.
TGAGTCTTCTGCTTAGATCCTTGACCCTGAGATGGGTTTCTCCCACCTTGGCATCTCCCAGCATTTCTGTTGCATTAAGTCAAAAGGGTTCTTCTAGGAAGATTTTCCCTATGCAATTCACCAAAAGGAGGAGCAAGTGAAGTTTCCCCAGGCTCCTCTCCTCCCTGTCAGGAACAGACCAAGTCTCGGGACACTTAGAGGAAATTCCATGCAGCCTTCACTGTGAAAGTTTGTCAGTTCTGCCCCATGTCCTATTGAGCAGCCATGTAATATTCCAAAGCCTGTGTTTTCTCATCTCTACAGTGAAGATGATGTTTGAGGACTCACATGGTTGATACTCTTCCTAGAGGTTGTTAATACAGTGGAAACTGTTGCTCCACTGCTCACAAAACATGATACATTTTCCTCAAAGGTGTTAATGGAGTAATCAATCTCTGCCCTCACATTAAATTTTACATTTAATCCTAGAACTTTCTTGGCCATGGACATTCTTGTCCTCTACATGCAAAAGTCCCTCAAGGGTTGGGGCTTCCCGGTCTCAGCTTCAGATCACAATCCTCTGGTGATTAATGGTGCTGTCATTGACATTATTTCCCTTCATGTCCCCCCTGTTTTATCAGTGCATCTAAGCTGGGCCTAGATGAGATCTACGTGATGCCAACACCCCAGCCAGGCTCAAGAAAACAGCTTCTGGAGTCAAGGTTCCAGCCTCCCAGGGTAGAGCTGTCTCTTCCTTCATCTCATTCCTGGGCTCCTACCAGGACTTCACTACCACCTCACAGTTCCTGAAACACAGTAGGTGAGCCTCTGTGGTCTCCAAGGAACAGTGATGACTCTGCCATCTACTAGCTGTGTCTTGAGGATGTCATTACCACTCTCCAAGCTTCAATTTGTTCCTCTGAAAATGGGTGTTAAGAAGATATGCCTCACAGAGTTCTTGTAAGAATAAAATGGCCTAAGACATGGTCTGCAGGTTCCTAGTTCCTGGTCCTGTAAAAATGCTGCCAGGTATACCATGGTAAACCATTTTTAATTATTTTTCTCTCCCCACTTACAGAAGAAGTTCTCTGTAGTCCATGTCCCTCAATAGTCTATATTGCCTCAATAGTCCATGTCCCTCTATAGTTGGAAAAACTCATAGAAAGTAAATCTGTGTTAGCCTTTGTAAAGGTGACTTGAGATTATCTATAGCTGGCCTTTGTGCTTGACAGAGAGAGTACAGGGGTCCCTAGACACTGGAAGAGAGGCTCCAGTTTCTGCCAGATATCTAGGAAGACAGAACTGAGGTTTATTCATTCAACACACATAGCACTTGCTTTGTGCAGACAATTTCTAGACACTCGTCACAACTCAATGAACAAAACAGATGACAAACCCTGGGCCTCTGTCTAGTCAAGAAGTCAGACACTCACAGTAGATATCATAAGCAGGTCATGCCCACAGAACGTGACATGTGAGATCCTTATGGCCTTCCCTAGGTATCAATGCCTCCTCCCATATTCTGACCAGGAATACAGATCCTAGAACCCACTATAACCTTTTTACCAATATAGAAAAAGGATTTGACAAAATTCAACATACTTATGATTAAATATCTCAACAAATTAGGTATAGAAGAAATGCATCTCAACTCATTCAAGGCCAAGTGTGACTAAAGAACAGCTTTTTCACACTAAAGGAAGAAATGTTGTAAGCTTTTTCTCAGTGCTGGAGCAAGTCTGGGAGGTCCACTATCTCCACTTCTGTTTACCATAAGACTGGATGACAAAGCCAGAGCAATTTGAGAGTAAATACCAAAGAAGTCCAGACTGGAAGCCCAGAAGTCAAATTATTCTTATTTGCAGATGACCTACTCTTATACATAAAAAGCCCTAAATATGCCACTAAAAAATTGTTAGTACTAATCAAAAAATTCATTCAACTTGCAGAATTCAAAGGCATTTTATACACTAGCAATAAACTCTCTAAAAAAGAAATCAAGAAAACAATTCCTTCTGCAATGGTTACTAAAATATATACTTAGAAATAAATTTAACCAAGAGGTGAAATAACTCTGTATTGAAAACTAAAGCACATTGATGTAAAAATTTAGAGAAAATACAAAGAAAGGAAAAAGATATCTGTCATTTATTGATTTGCAGAATTAATGTTAAAAATGTCTATACTGCACAGACTGGCCTATAGATTAAATGCAATCCCTATCAAAATACCAATTACATTCTTTATAGAACAGTGTTTAGAAATCTAAAAACTTATATAGTACCACATAAGAACCTTAACAGAAAAGCTATTAAACAAAATGAATGAAGCTGGGGACACCAAACTATCAGACTTTAAAAGATACTACAGTGGCTTAGCCTGTCATCCCAGCACTTTGGGAGGCCAAGGTGAGTGGATTGCCTAATGCCATGGGTTCAAGACCAGACTAGGCAACTTGGTGAGACCTCGTCTCTGCAATAAATAAAAAATTATCAGGGCATGGTAGCGTGAGCCTGTAGTTCTGGCTACTTGAAAGGCAGGAGGATCACACAGGAGGTCAACGCTGGGGTGACCATGAGCATGCCTTTGCACTCCAGCCTGGGCAACAGAGTAAGACTCCAACTCTAAATAAGTGAATAAATAAATAAATACTACAAACATAAAAGCAGACTCATAGACCAATAGACCAGAATAGAAGTCCAGAAACAAATCCATACATTTGCAGCTAAGTGATTTTAGACAAAGATGACAAGAAAATACAATGGAGAATTTCAATAAATCGTGTTGGGAAAACTACATATCCACATGCAGAGCAATGAAATGAGAACTTTTCTCACACAATATACAAAAATCAACTCAAAATATATTAAAGACGTAAATGTAAGATCTGAAACTCTGAATCTACTATAAGAAAATACAGAGTAAAGTCTCCATGAGAGTGACTTGGGCAATTAATTTTTAGATTTTACCTTAAAATCATAGGCAATGTAAGTGAAAAATAGGCAAACAGAATTACCTCAAACTAGAAAACTTCTGCATAGCTTTAGATACAATCAACATGATGATGAAACAACATATAAACAACATATTTGCAAATTGCACATCTAACAAGAAGTTAATATCAAATACACATAAGAAACTTAAACAACTATACAATAAAAAACAATAACTATTTTAAAATGAACTAAATCCTAAGTGAACATTTCTCAAAGAAGGTATTCCAATGGTTAACAGATATAAGAAAAAATGTTCAGCATAAGTTTTCATCCAAAAAAGACAATTCAGTACCACTATGATGCATTATAATGACTATTATTAAAAAGACAAAAGATAACAAATGTTGGCAAAGACACAAAGAAAAGAGAATCCTTGCAAATTGTTGTGTGAATATAAATCAGTACAGTAATGGGAAACAAAATGAAGATTCTCAAAAATTAAAAATAGATCTACCATATAATTCACTGTGGGTATATGTTCATAGAAAATGAAATCAGTATGTATCTGCACTTTCATGTTTATTGTAGTATTATTCCCACCAGCCTGATATGGATCAAGCTAGGTGTTCATTAACAAATTAATTGACAAAGAAAATGTGGTATACATAAAAATGAAATGGTATTCAGCTATACAAACAGAAAATTCTGCCATTTTCCTTTACATGAATTAATCTAGAGGACATTATGTTAATTGAAATAAGCCAGGCACAGAAAGACAAATATGTTATGATCTCATTCATTTGTGGAATGTTAACAAGTTGATCTCATTAAAACAGAGAGTAAAATAGTGGCACCAGAGTTTACAAATTTTCAGAGAGAGGAGACTAGAGGAAATATCTGTCAAAGATACATAATTACAGCCTGGTGACTACAGTTAATGTGAATTTATTGTATGATTAAAAAATGCTAAGACAGTCAAAATGTTCTTCTCCACAGATGATGTGAGATAAAGTACAGGTTAATCAACTAGGATTAAACATTATACAATGTGTGCGTGTGTGTGTGTGTGTGTGTGTGTGTGTGTGTGTGTTTATGTCAAAGAATCATATTTTACACAGTAATTACATATAATTTTATCTGTCAAATTTAAAAATAAAATTTCTTGGAAATATAGTAATGGTTCAAATTCTGAGTGTATATTTTTGTCATAAGCTTAGCTAAAGAGTATCAAAAATATATAGCTTTTGTGATTTTTTTCAGTTCATTTGCCACCCATAAGCATAAGAACGCTGATTTTTTAAATTTTATTTTAAAGATGTGGGATACAATTCAGGATTAGATGTACAAATGTATGTTATGCAAGTGCCCTTGATGTGTTGTACCCCCCTCCATGGAAGATTCCCACTACTGCCAATCCCACCTTCCCCCCACCTCCGGGAAGTTTCCCACTACTGCCAATCCTGTTCTTATAGTATTATGATAATTGTTCAAGGTCTGCTTGAACATGAGTGAGAACATGTGATACTCAGTTCTTTGATTTTGTGATAGATCACTCAATATTATAGACTCTAAGTCCATCCAAGTTGCTGTGAAGTTCATAATTTTGTCCTTTTTATGGCTGTGTAGTATTCCATTGTGTGTGTGTATATATATATATATATACACACACACAATGGAATATATATATATACACGCCACATTTTTTGAGTCCTCTTTCAATGGGCAGCACAGTTGGTTCCATGTTTTTGCTATTGTGAACAAGGTTGCAATAAGCATACATGTGCAGGTATCTTTTTCATAGAGTGATTTGAGATTCTCCGGGTATATTCACAGAAGGGGTATTGTGGAGTCATATGAAAAGCCGATTTTTAGATCTTTTAGGTATTGTCAACATAAAGTGTTGTCCACGGAGGTTGTACTAGTTTAAGAACTCTGATATTTACCAGTACGTTCAGGACCCAGCACATGGCATGGGACAGACTAATGTTCTTTGGGCTTTTACTTTATTCTCAGGGCATCTGGCATTCCTGGTGCAGATGGTGACAGTGAGAAAGACACTAAGGAGGCAGGTGATGCTGACAGTGTCCCCTCAATCAACACAGTGAGCACAGAATACAAGTCTGCATGCAAAAACACTAAGAAAAGTGTTGTAATTGTCTTGAAAATTTCCCTAGAGCAAATAATCAAGGAGTTAGCTACAATTAGGCAACTAATATTAAAGACTGGGATGTAACTGCATTGAGTGAGAAATTCCACAAGATTTCAATGTCAATCTAGAAAAAGAAAGATTATTCCAAAATTTGAATACACAAAGATTATTCTATTATTGTCAAAAACTTAACATCCACACCCAATATGGAAACATAAGTGATGATGTAAGTATTTCATGAAAAATAAAATTCTAACTTCCTCACTTGCCGTGAACTCTCCTGAAGAGTTTATTTCTAACATATATTACCTCTTAAAAGATTTCCAAATTCTTATGTTCCTTCATATATTCTCATGTATCTTTAGATACAACCCACTGGTATTGATGCTTTTAGCACCTACTCTAACAGATTTCATATTTACAACACTTTGTATTAGAATCTAATAACTTTTATTTTTAAAAGCAAAGGCAAACAGTACTAACTGCCTGATTTGCTCCTGTGGCCCAAGAACACTAAATCTGTCTTATCTCAATTAAGTGATCAGAATGTTGCATTTATAACCTGTAAGTCATCTCCAATTCTCCAGTTGAAAGCAATGTTTTACCACCTTGAACAAATCCAAACTTCTCATCAGAACCCACAAAATCCTGTGCAAAATATTATGGAGTGGGGAGAACAGTGAGGAAGCTGAAGCCATGACACAGGCAGTGAAAGAGAAGGTCTTGAATGCATGTGCAACCAAGGATGGAGAGAAGGAGAGTGGAAAACACTAAAAATAGGAAATAAAGGAGGCAGAACTCCTCTTTCTAGATTCAGAGAGTCAGTTGTACAGCCTGTGTACCGGTGTCCTCTTTCCACATGCAACATACATGCACTTCTCTATGGCTATTTTCAATCTCTTATATGGAGCCACAAACTCACTCCAACAAGAATATTCATGTCTAATTACAGAACACTTATTGTACACTTACCATTGTCTTACATTTGTTCAAATCATGTAAATGTTAAAACAATCTCATGACCTATGAATTCTCTCCAGTTTTTACCAGAACAAATTGGTCCTTTAGAATTGATAAGTTCAATTATGTCAATTGTAAAGTAGAAATAATAATAACTAAATAAAATTTGATTTAAATAGGACTGTCCAACCAAGAAAAAAATAAAATGTGCTAATTAAATAAAATTTAACTTAATATACTCAGCATGGAGTTGCTTGTATTTTCAAAATATTTTATAAGCACCCTGAAACTGTATAGAAAGCGTTCTTATAATTCCTGAGCAGGTCATATAAAGACTACACTGCAATCTTTGGAACAAGAACTTCTATATAGTCTATATAGTTTTTACAAAGCAAGAAAAAACAAGATTTTTTTAAAACAGTGATTTTTTAAAAAGCAACCATATATCTATCTATCTGTTATGGATAGATAGATAGATAGAAGACAGATATCTCACAGGAAGTCAATCTATTAGAAAACTGAACAGTGGTGTCATGTGGAGCATCTTACGAAAGAGCATGGTGTTGGAATGACACCATATATGACCTAACAAAACAGAAAAATAAAGTTAAATTTCTATGTAGAAGTGATGGACAAATGATAATGAACACTGCATAGAGCTAAAAATGAAGATTTTTATTGTGTGTTGAAAGAGTGGATTCATCAGAGTCTAGGTGGCACATGCCACTTAGCCCTATGTTGATCATGAAACAAAAAAAATCACAAAGAACAAAAAATGGAAGGGAATTGTACATATTCTACAGGCTGGTTGCAGGTACTTAAAACAAGACATTAAATGTTTAAAGATTTGTTGTGACAAAGTATCTGCTGATCATGAAGCAGTGAGGGAATTTATTGATAAGTTTGCCAAAGTCACTGTTGATAAAAATCAGATGCCATGGTGGCTTGCACCTGTAGTCCCAGCTACTTAGGAGTGTGAGGCAGGAGGATCACTTGAGCACAGGAGTTTGAGGCTCTAATGAGCCAGGATCATACCACAGCACTCACCTGGGGACAGAGCAAAACCCTGTCTCTAAATAAAGAAATAAGCAAAAAACAATCTGATGCCAGCAAAAGTCTACAATGCTGATGACACAGCACTGCTCTGGCATTATTGCCTCAAGAAGACACTGACTATAGCTGATGAGACACCCCTGCAAGAATGAAGGATGCTCAGGACAGAATGACTGTGCTGGAATGTGCTAACACAGCTGGCACACCTCAGTGTAGTCCTGCTGTGACAGGCAAAAACTGTGTCTTCAACAATTTTTAAGGAGTAAATTATTTCACCAGAGCCAATATTATGCTAAAAGTAGGCATATATTTGAAAGTCTTTTTCTATTTGTTTCACATACTTTGTGTTCTGATGGTACATACTCACTGCAGGGAAGCTGGACTGGAGGGCTGAAGGAGTCCAGCCCCTTTGCCAGGTCGTGAGATCTCCTGAAGGAGAGACGGATAGGCGAAAGACGAAAATCTTATACTCGGACACCTGCTTCCTGAACAGATGACGTTCTTTATTAGTTAACAGAAAGTTTTTATAGCATTTGTAAAAGGGGCAAGACAAAGAAAATTCCTTCACGTACATATGTTTTAAAAGTTACCACCATCTAGTGGTCTTTAGAAGAAACGAATAAGCCAAAAACAGTATCTACTTTCAGTTAATGAGTCTTGAGATAAGTGTAAAAGGAGTTTCACTTAAACTAAACATAATGCATACAAGGTTTACTTTGATTTCGGTTCCACATCACTAGTCTAATTAAAAAAACCTTCAAATCACTAAAACAAAACTATAGATTGTACCTAGTGATAGCAGGAATATGAAGCCCATTAACTTGACCAAACAACAGTGGCTAGCTTTTAAAGAATAACTATGAAAGTCACTTACTGTGAAAATACATACACTAATCTTTACTCTGAATAAACATATAAAGTGAATGAAACATAATGAAATAAAACTAACACAACTAAAATTATTATGGTTGCATAATTGCCAATGAGCTTTTAAGTTTAGGATAATGGTGATTTGGCTGTTTTCCCTTATGCTTGGCAACCTCCTGGAAAACATCTTTGTCTTAAGATAGGCGGTGGAGCAATTATTATTATCTTTGAGGCACCAGCTTTATCACTGTGTGAACTTAAACTTATGAACTTAAAACAATCTTCAAAGTAGTTATAAAACACTAAACTATAGCACTAAGACTTAATTAAAGACACAAAGTAAAAACCTTGTTAAACATAACCAGAGCCTAATAATTTTTGTCAACCCTCATACATATGTATGTTGATTATATAAACTTGTATGATATTACATTTACCAATTATGATTAATACATGGATAAAACAATTATCATGTCTAGAATAGCACTGCCAGCAACTTTCTTCAAAAGAGTCCCAAATTACAGTCCTTGAAGTGCTTCAAGAAAGTTCCCAGGTGCACAGTCCTTCATGTAGCAGTTCTCTTTTGGGCTTTTACGACCTTCAAAGCTTTTGTAATCGCCTTTCTTGTCCAGGAGTCTTCCTTACTTTTCTCTTATCCTACAGTGTTTATTTCTAAAGGAAACTCAAAAGAAGCTTTTAATGACATTTCCCAGGCCCCCAAGGTTGCTTTCTGTATTTAGTTAGTTATCATAAAAGTATCTAATTAGTATATTATGAATTCAGGGAAAACCCACTCTATAAACGTTTACTTAAAATTTAACTATAGAATTAAGTAAAAACCTTAACGATTAATCTTTATCCTAAGTCTGTGAAGACAGTGTTATAAATCACCTACATAACTCCTAGATAAGTGTTAGAATTTATAATGAACTCATAATGAACTTACCATAAACTTGTACTTCTAAAAAACCTTGTCTGAACACTAAGTTGCATAATTCTAAATCAAATAAGGAGTGAATATACTTATATCATTTTTTACTCAAGCAATATCTAGTAACTTATAACCAAGTGAAAGAAAGCATTCTTGATGTGCTTCAGAGTTTAACCCTTGCATATGTTAGAAAAGGTTAAGCGGCATAGTGGGAAAATGAACCATGACATTCTCAGGTTAGGTGTGAGTACTTCACATAAACATGCCATTTTCTTCTTCCACGACTGCACAGAATTTCTTCAACCATATCAAACAGCAAAGGTGGAAGACAGAAGGGCCTCAGCTTCCCGGACTCACCCTGTGGCCCGGGGTCTTCGGCCCACCGGGACCCTGTCAATCATGTGAACCGCCAAGGCTGGCTCCCAACAGAGGGCAACTGAAGTTTTGTTATTTTCTTGACAATTGCTTTGCTCATCTCCAGCTGAAATTGTCACTAAATATTACACTTATGCCATGTACTTTTCCCTAATTGTGACTTCATTAGTTCAGTCATGTGACCTGGTTATACTTACATCAAAAAAATAAATAAATATAAACACACTCTCTTGAACAGCCTGTTAGCGGTATGAGAGGGAGTGCAGTGTTTTCAAAAGGAGTTTAGCATGGAGAATGCACATGTGATATTGCCATGCTTGTAACAACACAGTGACTGCACACAGTTGTGATGCCTTACCCAACTCCAGTCTGAGAATGTGTTACGTGATAAGTATGAACAAGTTGGTGACTTTGAAGGATTCTGGACATCAAGTGAAAAAAAAAATTCTGACTGCTTTACATTTGAAAAAATATATACCTTCAGAGTCCATAGGTAAGCTGGAAGAAGTGTATATAGTTAGGCTTCAGTTGTTTACACATTGACCAGTGGTGAGCTACAGAAATCAGAATCAAGGAGATTATGACCATAATAGTGATGAAGATCATGTTGTTAGCACTGTGGAAAAAGCCCCTGTAGTCAATGTGGTGGAAACATACGATGGAATTATTGAAGGACTAGAGCAGCGTGCATTCATTACAGGACAATAATCCGTGGCAGTTTTTAAAATCAAAGAAAGACTTCTAATGCAAATGTCATTGTTACTGAGGCAGATGACTTTGGAGGAAAGACTTATTAAAGTATCCAACTCCAGCTGAATGCTTCCTCATCTTTAGAAGGTCCGCTTCCTGGTTCCTCAACTGCTGCTGAAGTTTATCTCACCTAAAATAAGATACAGTTGACAGTCGTTACCTTTTAATCAAAACCCAACATCATAGGTGGATCTGAAAGCCACCATTGTTTGTCATCACTGTTGTCTGACAGCTGATAACAGTGTTCTGGTGAAGCTACAGTGTGCTCAGTTATCTTGAACGTGTGCTATTTTACCATATTAATAACATGTTATGCTTTTTATTTATGCATGAATAAATTTAATAAAATGATTGCTTATGGTTGCATGCAAATTCAGAGCCAGGAGTGACAGTGATGACATGCAATCACAGCCTGTCCACATGGGTTGCTGAGATAGCACCCCCTCTTCTTTCTGATGGTTCAACATACACATTATTTGTTTTATACACAAAAGTGTTTTAAAATATCCTATAGGCTGGGCTCAGTGGCTCAGCCTGTAATCCCAGCACTTTGGGAGACTGAGACTAGTGGATTGCCTGCGCCCACAGGTTCAAGACCAGCCCAGGCAACTTGGTGAGACCTTGTCACTACAATAAATCAAAATATAGCAAAGCATGGTTGTGCATGCCTGTAGTTCCAGCTACTTGAAAGACTGAGGTGGAAGGATCACTGGAGCCTAGCAGCTTGATGCTAGGGTGGCCGTGATTGTGCCACTTCACTCCAGCCTGGGCGACAGAGTGAGACTCTAACTCAAAAATTAAAAAATTAAAATTAAAATATCCCACCAAATGGCCTTTAGGCTATGTGCATAAGGCATATATAAAGCACAAATAAATCTCACATTTATATGTGAATCCTATCCCAAAGATATTTCATTATGTATATGCAAATATTCCAAAATGGAAAAAATGAAATTTGAAACATTTCTGCTCCCAAACATTTGGACAAGAGAAAGTCATTACTACATCTAGTAATAATTCATCTAACAGGGACACAACCAGCATATGTGACCACTGGAAATAAAGCATCACAAACCATCCATGAGTCCTACTCATCCCCTCATCCCAAATTACTGGCCTCTTCCCCAGTGTTAGCAAAATATACTACCTTCTGAATTCATTTTGCTTGTTTTTAAACTTTACTTACATGTAATAAAACAGAATGTACTGTTTTAAGTTAGTCTAATTTAATTATTTTGCAAGTTCCATACACTTTTTTATGTGCCTGTAATCATCATCATCATCATTGTTATTATTATTTGAGTCAGAGTATCATTCTGTTGCCCAGGCTGGGATGGATTGGCATGATCACAGCGTAGCCCTGTTGGGCTCAGGTGATCCTTCTGCCTCATTCTTGCAAGTAGCCAAAACTACAGGCATGTGCTCGTATGCCCGGCTAATTTTTTATTTATTGTGGAGTAAGGTCTCGCCAAGTTGCCCAGACTGGTCTCAAACCGGTGGCCTCAAGCAATCCCCTCACCTCAACCTCCCAAATTGCTGGGATTACAGGCTGAGCCACCGAGACCAGTCAAAATGTTCACATTTAGACATAAAACCCATCTGTCACTGAAATTTATTGATAGTGTAAGCTAGGAATCAGAGTTCATTTCTTTCCCATGTTGATAACCAGCTGACTTCAGGTCATTTGCAAAGATGACTCCTCTCCTCCCTACTGGCTTGCTGCAAACCTTTTGCCAAATGCAAAATGCCCAAAAGTGTGGGTCTGAGTTGGGCTCTAATGTTTCTAGTTCACCTTGAGTTTATCCTTGTGTAACCATCACACACAGCATGGATTATGGTAGATTTAATCTTCATCGTACCATCTAGCATTATAAGTCATCCAGCTGTGTTCTTTTTAAGGATAACTTTGTTCTTAGCATTTATATGTCTATGAAAATTTTGAAATTGGCTAAACAGTTTCCACAAGATTTCTGCTGAAGTACTTTATTATGATTCTAGCAAATCAGATCCATCAACACATCTCAAGAATTATACACCATGATCAAGTAGGCTTCTTCCCCAGGATGAAGGGCTGGTTCAACATCTGCAAGACCATACATGCAACTGAATACATCAACAGTTGTAAAAACAAGATCCACATGATTATATTGTTAGATGCAGAAAATGCTTTTAACAAAATCCAGCATCTATTCTTGATTTTTAAAAAAACCCTGAACACCTAGGCATAGAAAGAACATACTTCAAAATAATAAGAGACATCTACAATAAACCCACAGACAACATATTGCAAAACAGACATAAAATGGATGCATTTCACTGGAAAAATGAAACAAGACAAGGCTGCCCATTACCATGCCTCCTGTTCAACATAGTGTTGGAAGTACTAGCTACAGCAATTAGAAAGAAGAAGGCCAGGCACAGTGGCTCAAGTTTATAATCCCAGCACTTTGGAGGCTGAGGTGAGAGGATTTCCTGAGCCCATGGGTTTGAGACCAGTCTGGGCAACTTGGTGAGACCTCATCTCTGCAATAGAAAAAAAAGTTAACCGGGTGTGGTACATCTGTAGTTCTGGCTTCTTGGAAGGCTGAGGTGAAAGGATTGCCTGGACCCAGCAGGTTGAGGCTGCAGTGGCTGTGAGCATGCCAGCCTGGGTGACAAAGTGAGACTCCAACTTAAAAAAAAAGAAAGAAGAAAATCAGTGTTCTCAAAAGGAAAAGTAGAAGTTACGCTATCCCTCTTTGCTGATAATATGATCCTAAACCTGGAATAGGCAAGGGAATCTGCCAAAAATTTGCTTGCACTAATAAAACACTTTGGTAAAACCTAGGGGTACACAATCAATGTGCAAAAGACAGTCACATTTCTATTCACACCAGCAACAAACTAGCAGAGAATCAGGTAAAAAGAACAATCCCATTCATCAAAAAAAAAAAAAAAGAAAAAGAAAAAGAAATCATCAAGAGAGCAGAAAGACATTCCACAGAATGGGAAAAAAAATATTTGTAAGCTGCATATCTGACAAAGGCCTAACATCCAGGATCTAAGAGGAACTCAAATGTGCCAAAAGGGAAAAAAAACAAATAGCCCTATTAAAAACTGGGCAAGGCCGGTGCAGTGGCTCAGTCTGTATCCCAGCACAATGGGAGCCCAAGGTGAGAGTATTGCCTGAGCCTGGAGATTCAAGAACAGCCTGGGTAACTTGATGAGACCTCATTTCTACAATAAATCACAAAAATTAGCTGGGTGTGGTGACTTGTGCCTGTAGTCCCAGCTACTTGGAAAGCTGAGGCAGAAGGATTGCCTGAACCCACAAGATTGAGGTTGTGGTGGCCATGAGCAGCATGCCACTGCACTCCAGCCTGGGCAACAGAGTGAGACTCCAACACACACACACACACACACACACATACACACACACACACACACACACACACACACACACACACACACAAAGTGGGCAAAAGATATGAATAGACACTTCTCAAAAGAAGACATATAAGCAACCAATAGACACATGGAAAATGCTCAACCTCATTAATCATCAAAGAAATGCAAACAAAAGCCACACTGAGATACCACCTAACTCCAGTCAGGATGGCCATAATAAATAACTCAAAAAACAACAGATGCTGGGGAGAATGAGGAGAAAAGAGAACACTTCTACACTGTTGGTGGGAGTGTAAATTAATACAACCTCTGTGGAAAACAGTGTGGTGATTTTTAAAAGATCTAAAAGTTGACGTTCCATATGACCCAGCATTCCCTCCTCTGGGAATATACCTAGAGGAAATCAAATTATTCAACAAAAAAGATACTTGTGTATGCATGTCTATTTTAGCACTATTCACAATCTAAAAAAATGGAACCAACTGTGTTGCTTATCAAAAATGTACTGGATTTTAAAAATGTGGTACATATGCACAATGGCATTTATACAGACATAAAGAAAGACAAAATTATGCAGCAACTTGGATGGATTTAGAGTCTATCATACTCATTGATCTATCTCAGAAAGAAATAACTGAGTATGACATGTTCTCACTCATAAGTGGATCCTGAACATTTATCATAATACTACAAGAAAGGGATTTGCAGTAGTGAGACACTGTCAGGGGAGGGAGGGGGGTCACATAGCATCAGTAAGTGTACCTGATCTTTAACCAGGTGAAGTGAGGACCAATGGGAGGCCCAAACTTCACCTGTACATTGACCACTTATGCACCTAAATTCTGAATTGTACCCGCATCTTTAAAATAAAATAATAAAAATAAAATAAAATTCAGTTGATGTCAGATTAAATATATATATTTAAATATGTAATATGTATTTTAATAATTGCAAATATATTTTAATATATATGTATTTGATATATATCCAAAAATATGTGCTTTTAAAAAACTAAGCTGTCTCAGCTTGGTGCCTCAGTCTATAATCTCAGCACTTTGGGAGTCCAAGGCAAGTGGATCACCTGAGTCCATGGGTTTGAGACCAGCCCAGGCAACTTGGCAAGACCTTGTCTCTACAATAAAAGAATAATAATAATGATAAAATACAATTTTAAAAAACCAGTCATGATCCCTAGTGGGGAAACTGTGTTATGTACCTTGAGGCCTAAAAAAAAAAAAGCAAAAACAAACAAAAAAAATACATATTCTATGTCTTCTTCTTAGATTGAATGGCTCTTCCTAAAAAACACATGGTTTATACCTTGGTGAACATTTCCATTCCAATACCTCATCCTAGAACTTCAAGCTTTCTGTGCTCAGCCACAGGTCATTTTAAAGTCACACATGCTACACATTCTTTCCTTCAAGACTCTTGGCTTTTCTTCTTGGTCCTGCAAATCTTGTGAGAGACCTAGGAGCAGCGAGGAGAGATTTTTACCTCCAAACTATGATTTCATATCATTTGTTATTAATGTATAAAGAGAATTAAACCTTTTGAAATCTATACCTTGGTTGGAAAACATCCACCAAAGAGTTTTCTGGTACCATAGTCAGAAACCACAGCTGGAGCCATAAAGACTCCAGGTCTAAGTCAATGTTGGTTTCCTGTTTCTCTAAAGGCCACCGGGACTTTTGTTTATTTGTATAACTTATTTTATATCTATATCAACAACTATATTTATCTATCTATGAAAGCATCACTAGATTCAAAATAGTGAGATACATCCACCAACTGAACAATTTATTTGTATTCACACCGCTTCCTTCCACCCCTTCATCTGAGGAAATCATTTATCTGATGTATGCCACTATAGATAAGTTTGCATTTACTAGTTTTATATTAATAAAATTTGCAGTATCTCCTTGTTAGGGTTTGACTTACTTTGCCTAGCATAATTATTTTGAGATGCACCTATGTTTTTATGTTTCATTATTTTATTCTCTTCTCAGTGCTATATAGCATGTCACTGTCTACTGAGTTTTTTTTTTTTTTTCCTTGAGGTTTGAGTGTTCTTTATATAGTCTGGCTGTAAGTTCTTTATCAGATAAGTAATTTGCAAATATTTTCTCTCAGTCTGTTCCTTCTCTTTATACTCACTAACAGCGTAAACAAAAGGGAAGTTTTAAAAGTTGATAAAGTCCAAATTATTGAGATTTTTATATACTTCATACTTCTAGCTTGACAATTGATGAAATTTTTGCTTAACCCAAAAATACAGGAACTTTTATTTTAGAAGATTGATAGTTTTATGTTTTGTATTTATGTCAATAAGCGTTTGAGTTTTTACTCAAGGTTCAAAGAATGGGTCAAAAATGTGTCTATCTATTTCTTTATTTTGCATAGATGTATCTAGTTGTTACAGTAAATTTTGTCAAAAGTAGCTCTTTCCACTGGATTGCTTTCACATTCTGTTCTAAAATCAATTGTCTATATATATGTGGAGTGATTCCTGGACTCTTGATTCTGTTCCATTGCTTTCTTTTTGTATCCTTATCATGCCAACACTGCACTTTTTTGATTACTGTAGTTAAAGGCTTAAAATCAGGAAGCTTTAGCCCTCCAGACTTGTTACTTTTCAAAATTGTTTCTGCTATTCTAGATGTACATTTTATTATACATTTTGGGTTTCCAGTTTTTTGTTTTTATGTAAAGTTCCAGTTGTATAATACTTGTGCTTCTGACAAAGACTCAAATTTTCCTGCCGACACCCTTGTGACAGTCACCACTCCATGTCTACCACAACTGTACCTGCCAAACAGGTGCTTTTTGCTCACAGCTTTAGTGACTGGACCGGGGCCCTGATCAAAGAGACAGTGAGAATAGGCAAGGCATAGATGGAGGGGCAAGTTTAGATCAGATGTCAGGACACTATGGCCCACAGGCCCCACCTGGTCCACATCCTGTTTCTGCAAATAGAGTTTAATAGACACACAGTTACTCTCATTTATGCATGCATTGCCTATGGCTGCTTTTGCACCACGAGGACAGAGCTGTGCATTTCTGACTGGGACTCTATGGCCTCTACAGTATAAAGTATTTACTGTTTGATTCTTCGCAGAAAAATTTTGCTGACCACTACTGTACAGGTAGGGTTAGCAAAATGAGAGACATATTACATATTGTTTTAAGTTAATAATTCTAATACAGTATTTTCTCCAAATGGCATGCTGGCTCCTTATTCATCTTTCTTTGTATTAAGTAGTAAACTGCATTTGTATCCACCGAGGATAACTGCTTGGACTTAGAGAATTAATGCCTCCTATGAAATCAAAGATATTTACTGTAGAAGGGCCTTTTATTTGTTCCTGGTGTGACTAATCTTGCATCCACATGTTTTATATTGAAATGAGAGATGATGCTTGATGTAGTCATTGACTTTATACAATTTAAAATGATTCTTTCTCTCCAGTTTGAAGACAGTTGAACCCAGGGACAATTTTGGAATGACAAAAGCTCTAAAGATTTTCTTTGGAAAACCTTATTTTTCCTAAATAGTTAAGCATGTTTTACCAAATTTTGTACTCATTGTCATTAAATCTAAAGTTTATGGATAGAGAATATGTGCATATTATTCGATTCTATTCCTATCAAGTTCTTCCTTCTAGAATTAATGTATTTGATGCCCTTTATGCCTGAACACCCTTTCTGATGAGCAGGGAGAAGTTTTCTTTAATCTTTAACTTGACACGAGAGGGTCTTGTTTATCAAAAGATCAAAGGCCCATTCTTTTGTTTGCAGAAATTCCAGGTCAGCATTTCTCACTGCAGTTGTGGTCTATGTCTGGAATCACGAGATTTCTTGGGAAGTCCTCCCAATGTCTCTCACTTTAGTCTTAGAGGCAAGAACAGGAGAATACTTCCCACTGTGTCAGTGGGGAGACAGGGAGAGAACAAGGCTGTAAGAGCCTGCTAGGAGGAGCCTGAGTGGAGCTAGATAGCTGGCTGCGCTCAAGGGTGAGGCCTGCTGAGGAGCGGCAGCTGCATGGCCAGTGCTCTGTGCATCATCTCTCTGGGCAACCTCACTTCTGATGTCCAAGACTCCTTATGAGCTGTGTTTCTGACATCCTTGTATTGTCAGTAAACCTTATCTGCTCCTTAAGGAAACCTGGTTTTAGTGTAATATGTAGAACTTTTTCTCCTCTGCCAAGCTCTAGCCTCTGTGGAAGTTCAGACTCAGGCCATCCACGATTCATCTCCTCACTTTGACTCCCAGAATCCAGTTGGTGGCAGCTTTTTGGATAATGAGCTACCAGACAATGGCTAAACACCTAACACCCAGGACACACCTCCATGATTACAAAATACATCTGCAGCCTGAAAACTGTTCTGCCCTTTGTTTATATTCAGGTTGTTGTGTATACGGAGATTCTTCCAGTTTAATTGTTTCATTTCCAGTTTTGAAACACATTTGATAAATTAGAGGACAAATTTTTTTTAAGACAAGAGCTATAACTTATGCAGAGAGAACATATATTGTCTTAATATTTGGAATCTGTGTATTCATTTTATGGCAGGATGCAGAGGGCTAGTTTCCCAAAAGGATGTGAGTTTTAACCACAGCATCTTTATTTTCCACCCACATACTCTTCCTGCATCTATGCAGCAACTACTAAGACCCAGATGCCACATATAGTTTCTTCTTCAAAGCCCTCAGCACACTGGAGCCCATGGGGAAACTTCCTGTGGTGAGGAGTCCCTTTGTAGGTCACAAAAGAATGTGGTAGAGATGAGACTCAAAGCAGGTCATCTGGTGTTAATACCCTTGATATTCTTTCCAGCTCTTTGTTCTGTTTTTATTTTTATAAGAGGGTAGGTACACTTTGCCATAACAAGTACATTGCTTTTGTTTAAGTACTGGTTTGTCTTATGATTACATGAAAAGGTAGAATGAATGTCCTCTACCACTGTGTGTGTTTCATGTCACACTGATAGAGTCACATGAATGTGATAATGTTGGCATCAACAGGTTTGTGTATATCCTGTGGATACCAGAAAGACTTGTGAGGCAGCAAGGCCAAATGAGGGCTAATGTTTTAGCTGAGTGTCCCTGTTTGTTTTAGAGTAGTTTTGCTGTGAAAGATGCAAAGTGACATGGCTCATAGTGTGGGAAGCAGGTACCACCTGGGCATCACTTACTGGGCAGACACCACTAGCATCATGACCAGAGAAGGCACTGATTCTGAATTCTCCCTTGGCAGCTTTGCATTCAACCAAAGGGCAGTGCCTGGTCTCAAGCCTCTGCAGACACTTTCTTTAGGCACTGTCCTTCTGGCACATACCCTTGGCCCACCCGTGCAGAGCCACCTGCTGACCCTCTCATCAGAACTCCATGCCATGCAGGGACTGAACTTTCCACCCACAAGGCCATGCTTCTCACTTTCCCCATTTGGAAGTCCCCTTCCATCTCTTAGGGACTTAGCTGATTAGCAACCTCTCTTTGTAACATTTTTTTTGAGTCAGAGTCCCACTCCCTCCCCAGACTGGAGGGCAGTGGCCCGCTTCCGGCCACTGCAGCCTTGACCCGCTGGGTTCTAGCGATCCTTCTGCCTCGGCCTTCCAAGAAGCAGGAAGTACAGGCACGCGCTACCACACCCGACTAATTTTTTATTTATTGTAGAGACGAGGTCTCACTTATTTTCTATGGTCTATGTCTGGAATCACGAGATTTCTTGGGAAGTCCTCCCAATGTCTCTCACTTTAGTCTTAGAGGCAAGAACAGAAGAATACTTACCACTGTGTCAGTGGGGAGACAGGGAGAGAACAAGGCTGTAAGAGCCTGCTAGGACTTCTCCCTGCTCATCAGAAAGGGTGTTCAGGCATAAAGGGCATCAAATACATTAATTCTAGAAGGAAGAACTTGATAGGAATAGAATTGAATAATATGCACATATTCTCTATCCATAAACTTTAGATTTAATGACAATGAGTACAAAATTTGGTAAAACATGCTTAACTATTTAGGAAAAATAAAGTTTTCCAAAGAAAATCTTTAGAGCTTTTGTCATTCCAAAATTGTCCCTGGGTTCAACTGTCTTCAAAATACCGCTTATTTTCTTATGTAGCTCTTGTCCATCTTCCTATGCAGTTGATCTGTCTATGCATCTCTGTCCTCCTCCAGTAGGCACACCTGGTATACAGCTGGAGTGTCTGCTGTGGGCAGTTTTATGTCCTGCACAAAGCAGGCAGATGGTGGCACATACTAGGTAGATTCTGAATCAGCAGGTGCTAGAAGGGATCAGGCTCTGTAAGGGAGCAAAGAGTTTGATATATGTAAGATGAGGACTTTGGGTCATGGCAGGAAGGCATCAACAAGAGCTTCCTAGGCACTGAGCATCACAAATGCCAGATGTTTGGAGCAGGAGGCACCTGGACAGAGTTGGAGTTGAAAAAGTAGGTGTTAGAGGTGAGGAGGCACAGGAAGGCAGTGGCAGCCCAGGAGAGACTGTGTTTATTGAATTTGTAGTCTCAGAACATTTTTTCCTAAACCATTTGGTACCTCCTGTGCTTTTTATCCCTAGGACTTAACTCAAAAAACAGCTAAGAAGCTTGAAATTTGGTGAAGAGCCCCTGATTGGACAGTTCTCTGAAAAAGTATATGCAATTATTAGAATTTGAAGCATCAAATCAAAATTAAAATGTAGAGATGAGTCTCTAAATTTAACACTTTATTTAAAAAGAAGGAATTGAAATTTGGGGCACATATATACAGACCAGGAGGTCTTTCAAGAGCAAAGAAAAGATTGGAGGTGTTGTGAAAAGAGGAATGTCACATAAGCCTCTTTGAGAAAGCTCGTTGGCACTAGTAAAGCTTGGCAGATGGTGAGCTCTGATGGGTGAGCAGCAGGGCAGGCAAAATGCATCCTATACTGGGTGCTGTTTGTCTCTGCAGCTGCAGATAAAAGTGTTTTTAGGTGACAACTGCCAGTGTTGGCAGCTGGACTTGCAGATAACTGCATTCCTAGAACAATGTTGTGTGTCCTGAGTGTTTTTTCCCCTGCTTTCTCCACTCATGGAGTTGGGTGTGACAGGAACTGTCCAATCTGAATGTTAAACTTTCACAGAACTGATAGCTAATCATTTAGATTTTCTGCAAAAACAAACCAACCCTGGCAGGGTCTGGTACTGCTGAGGCTCCCAATTTGTTCCTGTGTGGTGCAAGTTTTGCCCACTGAACTGGAAGCGGGGACAGGAGTGGGGAGAGGACTGGAGCCTGTGGAGGAAAGTGGCATCCTCTGGGCGTTCCCCATGCTGAGGTCACATCAATGCGCCCCTGCACTTGCAGCTACTCTTTAACCTCCATTGGATGAGGCCTCTTGCTTCTCACTTCATTTCTGTTTATTATCGAAACACAAGGAAAGTCTTCAGAGCATCTACCCTGCAGGAGGCCAGCTTTCATGTGAACACTCTGAGGTTTGTCTGAATTTGCATTTTATGGAGATTTTCTTGGTGCGACTTCTTTAAAAAGTTAGGAGAAAAAAAGTGTGCTGGAGAGAGGCAGAAGCAGGACCTGAGCCAGCAAGGAGAGGTCAAGAGGCTGAGAGGTGTCCAGGGAGTGCTGGGAAGGAGATAGGACAGGGAGGGAAAGGGTGACTGTCAGCAGCTGTGGGACAGGGGGAGGTTGGTCAGTGTGTGTACTAGTTTGCAATTAAAGGAGCCTAAGGTCAGGTGTTCTATTACACTGTAGGGTGACCCTGGCAAATAACAAAGCTGTGATAGCCAGGAGAGAAGTATTTAAATGTTATTGCCACAAAGAATAACAAATGTTTAAAGTGGTGGATATGGACTCATCTTGATTTGGTCCTTATGTTATAGTCTTAGTAACACTTGACTGCTCCCCTTGATACCAATAAATCAAAGGGGCAAGGACCTGGTACAAAGAAATATATTTCTGTCTTTGAATCCAGGGAGCAGAGTCAGACTTGAGGCCTTTTTAAATGGTTCTGTTCACCCTCCAGGCTTTTACAATTCACTTTTATAAGTCCAGAGTTGTTAGTACATTAGCCACATGACCAGCAGAGCATTGTATAGAACTTGAGTTTCAGCCACAGTTATTGATAGTAACATTTTTCAGTACAGACTTCCTGGTGCCAGGTTATCAGAGATATCTTATAGCTTTTATCAGTAATGCCTGGCAGAAGTGTTAATCAAACTTACCATAGAGTAAAGGGAGTTTACAAGACCTGAGACATCAAGCATTACACAAAAGTTATACAAATCACAAAACTTATTATTGCATTGATACAAAAGTTACACAAATCACAAGGCTTACAATTACATTGACACTATATTATTCAAACTTATAACCATTCAGAAAAAGGAATAAAAGAAGATTTTCATCTTTCAGTTGATGGAGCCTAGACTACAGGGAGTGCATAGGAGATAAGAGGAAGTGCACATTTTATTAGCTTTCAGGAATATTGCACATTGCTATGCCCTTCTCTAGGGGCTGTGGCAATATGGACTGACATTAGTGGGTCTCTGTATCAATTATACAATGTACACATGCACTGAAACTTTACACTGTACCCCATAAGTATGTACGTTCATTGTGGGTCAATTATAAATTTGAAAATTAATTTTAAAATAGGGCAAAAGAAACTAATTATTTGTTGGCAGAGAGAAGTAGAATCCACCACCCATCTACCTCTTCCAGAACAGAAAGCTCTCACTTATTCTGGCAGTATTGGAGAGGCCATGACAATGACCCCCAAGATAAGAACTCATGTTGGGCTCCCATGGAGGCTCCAGGCAACAGCAGCCATCTGCAGTAGCCCTCACACACCCCAGGGACTTTGTTCTCAGATGGTCTGCTTCCCCCATCTCAACCCCTCCACAGGCACTCATCCTGACCACCCACTCACACAGGGCTCCCCCAAGACACAGGCAGGGAAGGTCAGGAGAGTGCACTGCCACATGACTGTCCAACATTTTCACCCTTTTAAAGAACCAAAAGATTGTCATCATCAGAAAGTATAATGCTTTATGGACAAGTCCCACAGAAAGGTACAAAATATACCGTCAACCAGAGTACATTAATTTTATGAAGTTACATATTCAGTGTGCTATTTCTCCTGTTTCATAGAGACATAACCGTTAGGTCAGTGTGCTGGTGTCCTGTAGTGGGAAAAAAGGAAAGAATTTAACAAAGAGTCACTGAGAAAAAGTATATTTAGAAGATAAATTAGAGGAAAAAAAGTTTCTTCTACCTCCTCAAGGTTGAAGAGGGGTTCAAACACTGAAGAAATATTGGGTGCTGAATGTTTGAAACTGGGTGTTTCTAAGGTTTCCTCTAAAAGGTTGAGAACAGGAGCATTTTTGTGAAATGTAACATAGGACTGGGGGAGGTTGTTGTCATGGCAATTTACTGCCCAGTATGGCAACAACCAGAGTTTCAGATAGTTGATCACATAGACAGGGAGAGTAGTGCAAGGTCTATAAAACAAAGTTTCAAGACCCAAATATTATTTTTAAATGTCCTTGACTTAGTGAACAAAAAGGCATTTAGCTGGGAGTGTGCTGATCATGGGAAAATGGAAGGAGGGTTTAGCCAAAAACATGAGCCAACACCAAGCCTCCCACCCACAATGGCTGAGGTTACCCCATTTTGGCTTTTCTTTTGGCTTTTATGTTTAAGTTAGAGTCCCACTGTTGTCACCCAGGCTGGAGTACAGTGACACTCGCATGACCACTGCTGCCTCGATCTATTGGGCTCAAGTGATCCTTCTGCCTCAACCTCCCAAATAGCTAGAACTACAGGCATGCACTTTCATGCCTGGCTAATTTTTTCATTTATTGTAGAGATGAGGTCTCACCAAGTTGCCCAGGCTTGTCTCAAACTCCTGGGCTCAGGCAGTACTCTTGCCTCAACCTCCCATAGTGCTGGGATGCCAGACTTGAGCCACCATGCCCAGACTTTTGTCCTTTCAATTACAAACATCATGTGAAGGGATATTGTACACAGTGTGAAGATACCCTGTCCTCACTAGCTGTCTGTGTTCACCATGGTTATTCAGAGAATCAGAATTGGCTCCTGGGATGCTGAAGACTGAGCATCCGAGGACCTGCTCTCTGCAACCTGGAGGCCCAGAAAAGTCAGTGGTGAGCCTCAGGATGAGTCCAGAGGCCCAAGAAACAGGAGATCCATGAGGTCAACCCCAGGACAAGAACAAGAGAGGATCAATGTCCCAGCTGAAGAAGAGAAGTAGAGAGAGAAAATTCTACCTCCTCTATCATTATTTCCCCTTCGAGCCCTCAGTGGACTGAGTGATGCCCACCCACATTATGGAGAAGCTTCTACTTACTCAATCACCAATCCACATGCCAGTGTTTTCCAGAGATATCCTCACAGACACACCAGAAATCATGTTGAACCAGTATCTGGGCATCTCATGGCCCAGTCACATTTGACACAGAAGATGAACCATCACATTATTTTTCTCTAGAAAATGGAGATTCATTCATTCATTCATTTATCAGACACTTAAAGAAAGCTTACTTATACCACCTGGCATGGTGGTGGGGGCTTTAGATATATAGCAATCGTTTGTTTATTTATTGCATTATGCAAATTATCCAAAACTTTCAGCCTTAAAACACCCATTTAAATTTGCTTACCATATCTGTGAACCAGGACTTTTGAAAGAAGACTGCAGAATGGTTTGTTTTTGTTCTATGATGTCAGGGGCCTTTGAAGGAGGACTGGAATGCTTGGGTGAGTCAGTGGCTCAGCCAAGAGTTATCTAGAGCTGTGTGGCCCAATACGGCAGCCACTAGCCTAGGCACTATATAAATTAATATTAAGTAAAATGACATAAAGTTGACATTTGTGCTACTCAGTCACACTAGCCACATTGGAGTGATGAGTGGGCACACTGAGTTTTTGGGTGTACAGTTGGACTGCAGATCTAGGGGCATCCTCAATCCCATGTGCTTGGTTGGAACCTCAGCCAGGGGCTATCAGCTGGGCCACCTTCAGGTGACCTTTCCATGTTGCTTGTGTCTTCACAACATGAGGGCCTTAGACTTCTCACACATGGCTCAGAGATTCAAATCTGAATTTCCCAAAAGAATCAGGTGGAGACATCCATCTGTATGACCCAGCTGTGGAAGTGACAAGGCACTACTTCTTTTATAATCAACTGGCCAACCAGTCATTAAGGTGGGTCCAGTCCAAGGGGAGGGGATACAGACCCCACATCTCAATGGAGAGCATATCAAAGGAGTGCAGTCCTGTTGTAAAACTTCTGCAAGTAGGGAGCAAAACAAGGTGGGCCCATCCTGTGAGTGTGCACTCGGTGTTGGAGACAGAAGCAGGGCTTAGGACTCAGAATAGCCTGGCACAAGGCTTGATGGGGGTGAGCCCTCTTCTGTGGGAGTTACACCCTCCCCTTGAAGCAGGCACCGCCACCCTCCCCCTATTAGAGGTTGTGCTGTCATCCATGTGGGCATCACCCAGTGTGGGCCAGGTGCCTCCATGAATATCCTGGAGGAGCCACAGTATACAAAGGGTTCTCGTGGGCTCCTGGGTGATTTTGTTGCTCTAGAGTTACCAGGGCTTCATTCTGAGGGACAAACTGCAAAATTTTAGGCCCTTGAGTGGTTTGAGAATTACATTTAAAGGAGTAGAAAAAAAGGAAGGACAGGTGGGGGTTCCCAGTCACAGGAGGGTTGCTTTGAGGCTTTGGCACCATTGCAGTAATTAGGACATGTTTGAGCTCTTCTGCAAGGAACTCCTGCTGTCCAGTGCCGGACTAACTCTGTGGGACCGTTGCTAAAATAAAGGGTAACAGACATGATATATTTTCCTAAGGCAAGAGCTAGCACTAGGCTAGAAGGATAAGAATGTCTGCCATTGCTTCCTGGTGTGGAAGGAAGATAGATTTTGTCTCATGGGAAAATAAGGTCAATCCTGTGCAAACATGACTTTGCTAAGTCAATGACACAACAGCAACAAGTGATTTCTGCAGGACAGAAAAACGTCACTCTTCTGTTGGGTAGTATTTCTTCTGCAGTCTCCTGTCACTTTCTATCTTTATACCCTCATTCATTAGGAAGTTTCAACAAACCATGAATCTTCTAGTTTGGTGTCAACTTGATCTTAATTGGTAATAAGTCTGACATCATTGGGGGTTTTGGGTTTTGATTTTTCTATTTTTCTTCCTTTCTTTTCTTTAAAGACCAGTGTTCCTCTGAGCTTGTGTCAGGTACTGACAGCTCTCTGAGCCTCCCAACCTTCCTCTGAGGCCAGTATTATTATCATCTCTATTTCTCAGATGAGGACACAGGACTCCTGATTCTTCTAGGTCCCACAGCAGGAAGAAGTAGAAGAAGGGCTCATATCTATGCCAGCATGACTCTAGAGCTGTGCTTTGAGCAGCTGCTCTCTGTTGTCTCCCTGACTCTTGACTATCTAATTTCAGAAAGAATCACATAGATATGATTGTCCTGTGTTCTGCTGGGAAGCTCTTAAGATGTCACAAAATACAACCCTGTGTCTCCTTGCCAAGGGTGTTTGTCAAGTGGACTTCTGAAAACTGATGTAAATGACTAGAAATGGAACTTCATGGGAGTCTTCAAAAACAAAGAGCTTCTGAGTTTGAACAGTTTGCGTTATTTTTCAATTCCCACCTTGATTTCTGAAAGAAGGAGTAACTTTCCTCACAAGTGGATACAAAACATATGCTAGGTACCAGAATCTCGGTGGGACCGCTGAAAATGTTGGGTTAAAAATCCTAGTAGTTCCTCCAAAATATTGAGTCAGACCACCTTGGGTGTGGTGTGCAATCCAATGACACTTGAAAGATGCAAAAAACTGTATGGAAGTTATATGGGATAATATAGCTTTTTAGAAAGTAAATTAGACAGAAAGAAGAGAGAGAGATTCACCTCCCCAAGGTAGGGTAGGGGTCAAAGTTAGAGAAAATGGCGACCCTCATTCAAAGAACCACATGGCCAGACTATAGCCTAGCAAAGAATGTTGACTACTGTTTCAAGTTGAATGTCTTTTAAACATTTCCTTTGATGGGGGCAGGTCATCAGGTGATTGAGTGGTGGTCTGCTCCACTTTATTGTGAAGAGGACAGGTAAGCACAGGTACTGACATCAGGTGAAGGATGGCAGGCAGATTGGTGGGTTAGTCACATGACTGTTGCTATGTTTATGGAGTCTGTGGCATGAAGAGTTGATTAGGTTAACTTGTTTACAAAACAGGCTGGGAAGGGACTGTAAAATAATGATCAATAACTACCTCAGAGAAACCTGTTCTGTCATTGGCTAGTAATTAGAGGATAATTTAAAGCAAACTGCTAGAAAAGCATGACAAAGCTAAGCAATGTTACAATGGCTACTCATTGCACACACTGATTCCATCTTACTTCCATTCAACATGAAAATTAGGTAACATGGTAGCACATACCTGTTGGTCCAGCTACTTGGAAGGCTGAGGCAGAAAGGTCACCTGAGTCCAGCAGGTCAAGTGGCTGTGAGTGTGCCACTGCACTCCAGACCAGGCAACAGAGTGAGACTCTAACTCAAAAAAAAGAGAGAGAGAAAAATAAAACTAGGTAACAGCTACAATCCAGTAGAATGCATAACAGAGCTGAGATATTGGCACCTGCCAAGCTCCCCAGTCTGTGGTCCTCACGTTCCCAACTCACCACCTGAGAACTTCTCAGCTTCTATCCAGCATGCCAGACAGTGGGAAAGATGATGAATGCATCTCCTGAGGCAGTTCAGCTCCCCAGTCCCTCAGATGCCCCCACCAACCAACCATACTTTTCCATGAAAGCTGTGACTTGGGCCCTGCTCTTGTTAGCATTCAGTCTGTGTTCTCAGGAGGCCTTAGTTTAACAGGAACAAAGCACGATATGAGAAGTCACCCAGTGGGCTGAGGTGTCCTGGACCTGGGGCTGAGAACAGCACCTCTGCTTCCCAGTCTGGACCTCAGGTTCTTCCTGCTCCTCCTCCTCCTCTTCCTTCCCTCTGGGGTGCCTGAGAGCAATCAGATTCCACATGGGAGATTCTTCTGGGATTCATCTCTCCACAGATTCTTTCCTCAAGTCATTCTTCCACCCAGTCAGCCCTACTTCCTCCAACCTAGCTGGACATCAACAAGACAAGAGAAGATAAGGCCATGTCACTGGCCCCCAGAGCCCATGTGGGACTTCCTATTGGGACCTGAGGTCACATTTTCTGGTCCTGTCTTTGGGTTACAGGCCATCAACTGATGACACCACATGGTGCGTTTCATCCCAGAATGTAAAATAGACCAAATAAATGAGGGTGGAGGCAGAAAGGGCAGAGAAAATGAAGAAACCAAGTTTGCATGTGAAAGCCCTCCCATCCATCATCCTGTGACTGATCTGGTTTTTTTGGTTCTTCCTCCAGCATCCCAGAGTTTGTTCCTATTTCCCCACCCACCTCCCTCATCTCCCTGCCTCCACCCATGTCACCATGTAGTGTGTACAAAACACCCCATGGATTTCTGAGTCTGACCAGTCATGTGTTTCTTGGAGGCCCACTTTGTCTTATTCATATCTGGATTAGAATGCTCTGATTTGGAAACAGAAGCCAGTTTTTATGTCTCAAATTAAACAATAATGATATTAAAAGCAAAATAATATTTTAATATTGATATTAAATTGAGGTTTATGGTTTCTAGTCATTAACAAGTATGAATCTCCCAAACCATGCCCCCATCTAGAGGTGGCCTGCCCATTGGGGACCCCAGCACAACTCTTGGGGGCACCACTTAGCTGGGCTTGTGTAAGAGACCAGAAATCTGTATGAAAATGCAGGGGACAGTGAGGACCTCTTCTATCTCTACCATCTGAAAGTCCAGGATTTGTGGGTGTCCCCCTGCCTGAGCCCTAGGACAGTGCTGTGACCACCAAGGGTCAGTCATTTCATGCCTCAGTCTAGAGACAGGCCAACCACCATGGAAGCATTTCTGGGAAGAAATTCTACAACTGAAGTGCACTTTTTAATGCTGGCCACATTATCCTGGTGCTGTTGGCAGGTTCTTGCACTCACAGTAACTGCAGCCCAGAGGCAGCCACTTCAAGGTGTCTACCATGTCGCCCAGATCCCTCAGGAAGAGAAAGCCTCCCACTTCCAAAGCAGAATCAAAAGATCCCAGGCTTGGATGTCAGAGCAAGAAGAGGTGGAAGTCAGGCCAGGCAAAATCAATCAAGAAGACATTGGCAGTTCCCAGTAAACACACATTTTTCTTTTCAGTATTTGTGTCAGATTTAGGAAGATTGATGGAAAATAAAAGTGTCTATATTTTAAATTTTAATAACTTTTAATGACCATAGCATTTTATTTTTAAAGCTTACAACTTAAAGTAGAAAAGATCATTATGTCAGAGAGTGTACAGGGCACTCTTGACACAAGTAACTCCATCTTAGGAAAAGACTTCATCTTATTTCCTAAAAGGTCTCATGCCAACAGGGACAGAAGACTTTATGGCCATAAAAAGAACAGGACTTCACCAGATCAAAACAATCACTTTAATAGACACCACCTTGCTGTCCCTGTGATAAGCTCCTATCATCTCCCACCAGAGACTATGATCACATTCTTACGTGATGTGGATGTGCCATTCAAGTCAGCACAGGAAAACTCCTCACCTTGGCTCCCCTGAACTGGTTCACTAACCCTTTCTCCTATTCATTTCCTTTTGACATACCATGTTACTTTTTTTGACATGGAATGTTTAATCTATGATTTTTACATATTGGTTAAGTACACTACTATCTACAGTGTACAATATTGGCTGACTCTTGGAGTGACTTGAGCTTGCCTGCCTGCAGCTCTTACTACCTAGTAAATGGGAAGTACTAAGGAGAATTGTCTTCTTGGGAACTCCATGTAGCTTGTGGCTTATAAGATCGCACCAGCATCAGTAAAAATCTGACATTATGGAACACTACAAACATGGGTGTACCTGGTCTGACCTCATGCCACTCAGGATAGAGAGTGTAGTAATAATTATTACTTTTAGAGTCATAATCTCACTCTATTGTTCAGATTGAGTGCAGTGGCACAATCATGATTCACCACTGTCCTGAACTCCTGGCCTCAGGTGACCCTTTCACCTCAGCACCTCAGCATCCTAAGTATCTGGGACTACAGGCATGTATCGCCATGCCTGAATATTTATTTATTTTATTTTTTGTAAAGACAAGATCTTGCTATTTAAAGGATGCAAGGTGAAGTCAATATAGCCAAAAAGCTTGAATCCTCCCTAGAAAAAGGAACAAAGCATTGCAGGAGAGTGTTGCAGCCAGTACCTGACCATATTATTATAAAGGCTGCTCACACTGGGCACAGCGGCTCACACCTGCAATTGCTCCCAGTAATTTGGGAGGTGGAGGTGAGAGGATTGCCTGATTCCATTGGTGCGAGATGAGTCTTGGCAGATAGGTGAGACCTCGTCTCTATTATACATTTTTTAAAAATTATTCAGGTGTGGCGGCATATGCCCATGGTTCCAGCTACTTGGAAGTCTCAGATGGAAAGATGCCTGAGCTCAGCATGTCGAGTTGGCAGTAGCCATGAGCTTGCCATTGTTCTCCATCCAGCCTGGGTGACAGAGTGAGACTTCTACATAAATAAAAATAAAATAAAAGGCTGCTTTCTTGTTTAGAGAGGCAGAAAGAAACTGATGGCCAGTGTTGTGAAGACTGGCAGTACTCCAAGTTGCATTCTTCAAATAGTACTGAATACTTATGTAGTAAGCTGTCTGGTGAAAATTTTTATATGTTTGGGCAGGGAGCAGAGTCAGAAACATTTTAAGTAAATGCATGCACAGATAAAAGAAATGTTATTCACAGAGACCAGTTAAGAAATGATTTCCCAAAGAGTCCTTTGTGATTAGCTAAGGTTGACTTAGCCCAGCTTTGAGGAACACCAAGGTTCACACACCTTACCTGACTAGGCAGCCATTGCCTGCAGCCACCACTAATAAATATTCTAACAATAAAATCCCAGTCTTGATATTTTTCCTCCTTAAAATGTGACTTGTAAAACTTTATAAATATAACATTGTGATCAGAGATAAATAGCTCTGAGTCATTTCACAGAGGAGCTTGATTGCCTCTGTACTTATCACAAGGGGCAGAAGGATCACAAATGAAAAGATTTGAATCAGCTGCAACAGGCACACATATTCCCAAAGTAGAGCTCATCTGAAGAAAAGTGTTAGTGACCACAGATTCCTAGGCTCTCATGTGATATACATAAGGCCAAACACATCCCCAGGCAAGGCTTTACTGGGAACTCATACAAAGGAGACAGCCCAGGAGGAAGAGTTGAGGCTCCCTGAAGGGGGCTGTCCAGGGCCTTTTATTATGGAAGAAAAGGGGTGGAGCATCAAGAAGGTGTATGTCAGCAGGATTAAGAAGCTTTAACCATGTAGTCATAGTGTAAACAAATCTCAAGTATAAAAAATGATGAATTAGCCAAAACTACTTTGGGAATTTTTGAGTTTTGTTTTGTAGAGACAAAGTCTCCCTATATTGTCCAGGTTAGAGTGCAATGGTACAATCATAGTGCACTGCAGCCTTAAACTCTCAGGCTCAAGTGATCCTCTCACTTCAGTCTCCTGAGTTGCTGAAACTAAAGGCATACACAAACCATACTCCGGGATTTTTTGTATTTTTCATAGGGATGAAGTTTCCTCATATTTCCTAGGGTAGTCACAAACTTCCAGGCCCAACATATCCTCCTGCCACTGCATCCCAAAATGCTGGAATTAAAGTCCTGAGCCTCTATGTTTGGTTGAGGTTTTTATCATTATAATGAAGCAAGTGTTGCAATCGGCCACTCTCTGTGCCTTGTTCATATGTGGGTAAGCAGTGGTCTGGGATCTATTGTCCAAAGCAAGATTCATGGTAAAATATCGCCTACTGGAGTAAGTTTTTAAAGGTTGTGGTCTGTAGAATGGCTCTAACTGGAGCGTCACTAAAAAATCTGGTGGTTAAATACATGAGGGAAGCAAAGTCCTACCCTTGTTCTGTCTCAAAAGCAGAGGGGCAGATGCCATTAACAATTATATAGCCCTTTGAAAGGACAGCCTCTGCAGTCATGTGTAGACCCCCAAACACAGAAATGCAGTTTGAGTGAAAGAGCTTTGCCTTTTGTTTTATGCTTCTTGGACTCAGGCCAAGCACCAGCACAGTGTTCACTGTTCCTTCCCATAGGAGAGTGCAGGCACGAAGGCCCATCTCCAAAGGAAATACTATAAAATAGGAAGTACCCAGAACAACACAATAGTATTGGCATAGTTAAAAGGTTCTGAAACAGAGGCAACTTAAGATCCTTGACCCACTGACCAGAAATCAGGAAGGCCAGAGGTGTTATCAAGAGGTGGGGACTGAAGAGTCATTTGGTGAGGCCTAGTGCCCAGATGTCAGACACGACCAAGGGCTTCCTCAGGAGGCAGACTTATTGCATCTGCAAAGTACAGGGACTGGGAGTCAGAAGTGTCTGTGACCACCTCATTTCTGTGACTGATCCTCTGAGGGACCATGGCAAGCTAATTCACATAGAGGGGGTGTAGTGGCCGAATGTTCAATCCGAGAGACCACCAAGAGCCAATTCCGATGAAAGTTCAAGAGGGTCTTTATTTACAAGCTTGAGCCTGGACCTCTGTCGACAACCGACACAGCGGAGTACATTCAGAGGTTCTGATTTCCTTAAGCAGATGCCTTTTATGCTTTTACACAAAGAGAGGAGGAGTTTGGGGGGCTTTCCAGTTTTGTTACCATTTAATTGGGTAGTTCCTCTGGTGGTCAGCTTAATCGTGGAGGATTGGCTAGCCTGACTCGGGCTGACCTTGGTCCACTAGCTAGGGAAGTTGCAGAGACATCTGGAAACTTAGGTGATTACCCCTGGCACCTGATTGGTTGTTGCTAAGGGGAAAGTGAGATAAAGGAAGAATAACTGGAGCTTTGCAGTTTTTCCCATAACTGGAACTTTAAACAGTTACAGGTTATGTTTTAAGACAGAAAACTAAAAACTAAAAATGGTTATGCTATTGTCCACAAGCCGATTACATATTTATTGGGTTATAGCATGCTCTTAACCTAAGTCTATGGTATACTTTATTACTGTCCTCTCAGGGGGTGTGCTCAATTGCCAACTACCAGACTAGGTGATTCACAAATGTTAACTTAAATAACTTGGCAAATCACTGATTATCTCTGATTCCCCCAGTGGAAAATAGATGAAGAACTAATTTGGCTAATCTGTAAAGTCCCTCCATTTCTCATTTTCTGGGTTTCTGTGATCCTACAATCAAATAAACTAGCCCCAGGGACCCGTGATGCCTCCACAGAGCCTCCAGCAACAGTACTGGGTCATCAGCACTAAGGTATATTATCCACTGCTTCCTGACCTTCATATTTCCTAAGTGCTGTCTCCCATGAGATCACACACTCTCCAAGGACTACTTTGTCTTCATCTCTGTGGTCCTCCACCCAACACCACGCCTCAGTGCAACAGGACTGAAAGTAGGTTGTAGACTGCCAGCAGGCACTAGGCAACATGGTCTAGTGTCCTAGAGGCTATGGGGTCCTGTGCCTTGGGCCCTTCTGTTTCCACCCCAGTTGCTCATTCTCTACACCACCCACAGCCAGGCCTTCTGGTCACAAAAACTTAAAAGCCTACCAGTGAAGATTTTGCCCCCCACCATTGACTAAGAGCCAGTTAGTTTGTTCCTCTGACCCTGTGTTCCATGACTCCTCCACCACTCAGATTATCCACTCCACTAGTGCCAGCATCTGGTCTGAGGGCCCAGCTCTTGTGTCCACACCTGACTCCCTCTGGCTGTTATCACTTCAAGGCAAGAAACTCTGAGCTGCTGCTTCGGTTCCATATTCAGGTTTTCTGTCATTTCCTGCCACCCTATCCTCACAGCTACTTTCTGAAGCTTGAGTCAGTTCCTTCTGCTTTGGACACTTACATTTTAAAAGGATTAAATGTGTCTGTGCCTGGTCTTTTGCAAGGTCTTGAGGGTGAGGGTCATGGGGCAGACACCAAAAACACTGCCCTTACTCTGAGTCTGTCATCTTGTCAAAGAAACAAACATTCAAGCAGAAAACATATTAGAAAATGCTGTAGAGCATTTGTGTCCTAAATCAGAGAGGCAGGAGCAGTTGCATTTGCGATAGTAAAGGAACTCAAAGTACTTCATAAGAACTGTAGCAATCAAGAAAGGCTTCATGAGAAAAGTGATTTATATGTAGATTTTGGAGGGTAAGATTGAAAAAGAAACTCATAGCACTTAAAAGTGGGGTTTTCATCATAGCTGTTCAAATAAACATTAATCAATTGAATATCAGAAGAGAATAACTCACTAGGGAAAAGGTAAGGCATGGAAAAAGAGAGGTTCAGAGGTTTGGGGGGAATGTGGAGTCTGAGCTTCCTGGCAGAAAGATTTGTCTCCAGACAATAGAACAAATTCTGAAAGGACCAGAGGTCTTTGTGGTATGCTGTATTGCTGTTCATTAACATTTGCTGCATACTCTCCCACCCGCCACTCCTTCCCTCTTGAAGTCAGACATGCTCAGGTGACTTGTTCTGGCCAGTGACAGACATCACTTTCTGGTGGAGAGTAAGACCACTGTGAGTTTTGCCATGATTTTTCCCTCCCTGCCCACCAAGTCACCTGCAATTCTCCAGCGGCTCCTCTGGTAGCCTGGGTCCTTTGTGAGAATGACAACTCAAGTGGAATGGTCCTGTGAGCATCAAAGTATATTATCTAAGAAAGAAGAATAATGCATATTTTAACAGCAAATATCTAACGCTAAAGCATGCACTATTTTCAACAATGAAGACCCTAGCACTTCAAGTAAAGTGAAAAATTAAATCAAGTTATTAAATAGAATTTTTGCTTACTTTTGATTTTAAGATTTTTTTTTGAGTTGGAGCCTCACTCTGTTGCCCATGCTGAAGTGCAGTGTCACACTTACAGTCACCTCAGTCTTGACCTGCTGGACTGAGACGATCCTTCTACCTTAGCCTTCCAAGTAGCTGGAACTACAGGCATGTGCTACCACACCCAGCTAATTTTTTGATTTGCTGTTGAGACAAGGGCTTTCCAAGTTGCTCAGGCTGGTCTTGTACTCCTGGTCTCAGGCAATCATCTCACCTTGGGCTCCCAAAGTGCTGGAATTAGAGGGTTAAGCCACTGCACCTGGCATTGATTTTAAGATAATTTTTAAAGAATTTTTTCCAGTTAAATGACTTTGATACTTTTATATGTAAGTTATCTCATTTCATTTTCACTTTAGGAAAATGTCAAGAATGGCCCTGCACTTCGCTAGTTCCCTGTTGAACATATCTGGTTCCTCTGTCTTTGATCCCACATGCTTTATGGTTGTTGTGTGGCAATATATGTGTATATATATATATATATATATATATTTTTTTTTTTTTTTAATTCCAGTTTGTTACACGGTGAGGTTTTGAAGGCTTCTATTTAATCTATTACCCAAGTAATTGACATTGTATCCTATGGATAATTTTTTAATCCTTACCCCCTTTCTACTTCCCCCTTCAGATTCCCCAGTGTCATCTCATTTTTTTATTGTTGTTGTTTTAGTTGGAGTCTCACTAAATGAATGCAAGTTCAGTCCTTTGCAAAGCAGTTTGGAGTTTCCTCAAAGATTTAAAATTAAATTCACCATGCAATACCAATACTGGGTATATAGCCAATAAAACATAAATCCTTTCACCAAATGTTACCTGCATCTGTCTCCTAGGCTCAGGCGATACTCCCACCTCAGCCTCCCAAGTAGCTAGAACTACAGGCATGTCCTACCATGCTTGGTTTATTGTTTTGCTTTATTGTAGAGACGAGGTCTTACGAAGTTGCCCGGATTGGTCTCGAACCTCTGGGCTCAGGCAGTCCTCTGGCCTCAGCCTCTGAAAGTGCTGTGATTACAGGCTCCTTCCCTCTTGAAGTCAGACATGCTCAGGTGACTTGTTCTGGCCAGTGACAGACAT
This sequence comes from Carlito syrichta, assembly GCF_000164805.1. NCBI lineage: Eukaryota > Metazoa > Chordata > Mammalia > Primates > Tarsiidae > Carlito > Carlito syrichta. Next base: position 32,885 of record NW_007258210.1, on the reverse strand, counting down.
CACTTTCTGGTGGAGAGTAAGACCACTGTGAGTTTTGCCATGATTTTTCCCTCCCTGCCCACCAAGTCACCTGCAATTCTCCAGCGGCTCCTCTATCATCTCATATTTATGTCCATATGTACCTAGTGTTTGGCTCTCTCGTATTAGTGAGAGAATGTGGCATTTGGTTTTCTTTCTGCATTAATTTGCATAGGATTATGGCTTCTAGCTGCATCCATGGTGTTACAAGAGACATGACTTCAATTTTTATGGCTGTGTAGTATTCTATAGTGTATCTGTACTATGTTTTTTATTATCCAATCCACTGCTAATGAGCACCTAGATTGATTTCATGTCTTTTCTACTGTGGATACTGCCACAATATACAGATGCATGCAGGTAACATTTGGTGAAAGGATTTATGTTTTATTGGCTATATACCCAGTATTGGTATTGCTGGGTTGCATGGTGAATTTAATTTTAAATCTTTGAGGAAACTCCAAACTGCTTTGCAAAGGACTGAACTTGCATTCATTCGGACCAACAGTAGAGTGTTCCTTTTCTGCACAACCTCATCAACATCTGTCATTTTTTGACTTATTAACAATAGTCATTTTTCTAGTGAGAGATGATACCTCATTGGGAATTTGGTCTGCATTTCTTTCATGATTAGTGATGTTAAGCATTCTTTTCATTTGTTTGCTGGCAGTTTGTATATTTTATATTAAAGGGTGTCTGTTAATGTCTTTGCTCGTTTGTTTAATGAGATTATTTGATTTTATTTTTCTTTTGGGGATTTTTTTAAAGTTTCTTACTGACTTTGAATAGTCTGCCTTTGTTGGATGCATAGTTTGCAAATATTTTCTCCCATTTGGTGGATTGTCTATTTACTTGGTTCAAAGTTTCTTTTTGCTATGCATAAGCATTTTAGTTTAATGAAGTTCTACTTGCCAATTTTTGTGTTTGTACAATTGCTTTTGAGGACTCAGACATAAATTTGTTGCCTGGGCCAGTATCTTGCACTGTGTTTCATGGGTTTTCTTCTAGGATATGTATAGTTTGAGGTCTTACATTCCAGTCTTAAACTCATCTTGAGCTCATTTTTGCATATGGTGAGAGGTGGGGGTTGAGCTTCACCCTTCCGCATATGCCCAGCCAATTCTACCAGAACTACTCACAGATGAGAATGTCCTTTCCTCAATGATTATGTCTGTCTACTTTACCAAGATCAATTGGTGTTGGTTGTAGGTGAGCAGCTTTATTTCTGGGCTCTCTGTTCTGTTGTATTGACCTATGTATCTATTAGGAAAGCTTTTTTTCAAAACTAGACCAAGACAAGGAGATGCACTCTCACCATTTCTATTTAACATAGCTCTTGAAGTTCTGGTCAGAGTAAGCAGGCAAGAGAAATAAATAAAATGTGTACAAGTAGAAAAAGAGAAAGTCAGATTCTCAGATGATATGCTTCTGTATTTAGAAAATGGTGAAGACATCACCGAAGTACGTCTAGATTCAATATGTGACCTCAGTAAAGTCTCAGGATACAAAATCAATGTTTAAAAATTAGTAGCATTTTTATATGTCAACACCGTTCAAGCTGAGAACCAAATCAAAAACACAATCCCTTTTACAATAGACACACATACACGCACACCTGGAAATAATCTTATCTAAGAAGATGATACATATCTACAGTGGGGAAAACAAAATATTGCTGAAAGAAATGAAAGATGATACAAACAAATAAAAAACATCTCATGCTCATGAACTGGAAGAATCAACATTACTGAAATGTCTGTACTGCCCAAAGAAATCTGCAGATTCAGTGCAATTTCTATCAACCCACCAGTGCCATCTTTTACAGAATTAGAAAAAATAATTCTGAAATTTACATGGCAACAAAAAAGAGCCCAAATAACCAAATAATTTATAATCAGAGTTTTTAGAAAAGGAGTACCACTATCTTATAATTAATTCCCTATTGTCAAAATTCAGACATTTCCTGAATTTTGATGATATTGACTCTATTTGGAAAGCATTCTTTTCGATACCTGCACTCAAATGTTAATTGCCGCACATTTCACAATTGCACAGATGTAGAATCAACCTAATTGTCCAGAAGCCAATCATGTATAATACAAAATTTGCTATATATATGCTGTGGAATACTATTCAGCTATCAAAAAGAATGAAGCAATGTCATTGACAGCAATCTGGATAAACTTGGAGCCCATGATACTAAGTGAACTAACTCAGGAACAAAAAAAACAAACATCACATACTCTCACTTATATGTGAGAGCAAAATTAAGAATACTCTCAAGAGGTTAGACTAGGTTCCAAAAAATAATAATAATCCCAAAGAGACAGAAAATGGTATAATGGACACTTAGAAGGGGAAGACACAAGGGGTATAAGGGATGAAAAATTACCTGTTAGGTACAAGATGCCCATGGGGAGGTGGTGGGTGCAATTAAAGACCGGAACACAAACTATTTATACCTCCTAAATTCATGAAAATAAAGGCCAGGCATGGCAGGATTATGCCTGTTGTCCCAGCACTTTAGGAGCCTGACACAGGAGGATCACTTAATCTCCGAAGACCAGTCTGGGCAACATAGACAGACCCCATCACTACAAAAAATCAGGCAGTTATGGTGGCACATGCTGTGGTCCCAGCTACTTGAGTGGCTGAGGTGGAAGGATTATCTGTGCCTAAGAGGTGGAGGCTGTGGTGAACTCTGATCATTCCATTGCACTCCAGCCTGCATGATGAGGGGTGACTCTGACTCCAAAAATAAAATAAAATAATAATGACATTAAGTGGTCTTTTTAATAAAATGAAATTTTATAAAAGTAAAAATGCTTTTAAAACTATTTGTTAAAAAATTGTGTGTGTGGTGTCATGGTCTCACTCTGTTGTCCAGACTGCAGTGCAGTGACACAATCATGGCTACTGCAGCCCCAACCCCAGTGTTATGGTCTCTGTAACACAGAAGAGTGACTTCACTCCTACTGATGGAAACTGATAAATTAATATCACCATTGGCCGCCAAAATCCAAATAACAGATACCAGTGAACAAGAGATAGATCCACCAAGAAGCAAGTGAAGAAAGTGGCTGTTAATACAGCATGTCGGGTTCGGTGACTCATGTCTGTAATTCCAGCTCTTTGGGAGGAGGCTGGAGGATTGCCTGAACCCATGGGTTCAAACCAGTCTAGGAAACATGATGAGACTTCATCTCTACAATAACCTAAAAAATTAACTGGGCAGGGTGGTGCATGCTTGTGGCTCCAGCTACTTGGAAAGCTGAGGCAAAACGATCACCTGAGCCCAACAGGTGGAGGTTGTGGTGGCCATGAGCATGCCACTGCACTCCAGCCTGGGTGACAAAGTGAGACTCCTACTCAAAAGAAAAATTATGATACAGAAGTATGTAAATTATGGCTTCTGTACTGGGCAGGACCCAGTGTCACTGCAGCTTCTGTTGGAATAGGACCAAGTAGAAATGACTAGCAGGTTGGTGCCCTTTTGCGGTGTTGTTTTCAGGACCAGAATGGGGTGTAATAATATGGTGGCATATCTCTGAGAGTTGAAGCAGAAATTCTGAAGCGGGGAGCCCAGGCAAAGCTTCTCTTCAGTTACAGCTATTGTATTACATTCTGGGGTAGGGTAGGTATTTATTCAGCAGACAGGGTGAGGCAAACAACAGATGTGATTTGGTGGAAAAGGTCATGCATTGTGACTAGTCAAGGGTAGAACTGAAGACACACCAGAGTAACTCTTCTTTCTTATTCAATGAAGGAGCCCAACTATTCACCTCTAGTGTTTCAAGTCTTTCATATTCATCAGCTAAGCAAACTACAGAAGGCTTCCAAAGGGACTTTCCTGCTTTCTAATTACATATTAGACTCTCCACAGCATGAGGCACATTAGCTGCTCTTGTTATTCTGGGGAAGGGGAAAGTGCATAGCCTGAAAAGGGCAGGACAGGATTCTCTGAAGACAGAACTCAACTCTCTCTTGCTAGAGATGCAGGTTACAGGTATTTGTCCAAATCTTGTGTTTCAGGAACAGAAATTCTGCTAAGTTAATCCATACCCTTGATACCTGGATTCTGTCTAGTGCAGAAGCTGATTTAATGGGGCAAACTGTAAACCTTTTATCCTAAAGTTTCACAGGCAAGATCACAAGATTTTCACGTGAGCACAAAGCCAGGTGGATGAGCCATCCCCCCACCCACCAGGTGTTTCTTCAAGCATGAGGAAGGACAATCCCAATATTATTTCACTGTTCCTTATGCTTGGTTTATGCTCCTCACAAACAATACAACAATTCTAACATCATAATATTCTAATAATCAATAACTTCTAAAACTTATGCATTCCCAATACCTAATGACTGACTTAAATCCTATACCTTTCTATTCTGTGCTAATTTTACCTGTACTATAAAAAACTCTTAATTATAGCTCAAACCAGTTCCTAAAGAATGTGGCCCAGTCCAAAGATCATGCTGGGCAGTTTCCAAGAACAATTGATTATAATCTCTTAGCAAAATGACTATTCTAAAATCCTATGTATCTATCTTAATTTCTATAAAACTTTCTAATTCCTAATCTTAATATATAAAACTGATTGTCAGTAATAAAGCTTCTAAAATAAAACCCAAATACAAACTGTACATGTACTAAGGCCAAAACCACAATTAATAGAAAGTGGAAACAATGAAATTTCTAAAGTTAGCTGTATTCTTATAAAACCTTAAAGTATCATGTTTGATCATGCTTGAACTAACATAATTCCCTGATATAGCATGACCTATTCTACCATACTTTCTATGAACAAAATAAATTCATTTTCTATAATAAGTAGAAAAAAACCTACACTAATTGTAACTAAAGAACCAGTTTGAAAGAATGGAGCCCAAAGTGGATGCTGGGCCCATAGGAATGTGGCCCAGTCCAAAGTTCATGCTGAGCCATTTCTGGTAACTCTAGATAATCATCTATACCATCTAAAGCTGGAAACAGCTCTCTAAATGTATATACTAATTCTACAAATATACTTTTAAATCTTATAAAGAAGCTTGTATCATATATAAGGCTCCCAAATGTGACCTGAGTTTGAACTGTGTTAAGTTTAAAGCCGAAACCGCAGTCTGTGAGAAGCAGGAACAATGGATCCCTAGAGTCAGCCATGCCTGTCATATTCTCAGAACTTCATGCTTAGATCATCAAAGTCCCTGCTAGTGGGTCATGCCAAACAACAAAGAAGGGAGGAGGGAATGGGCCTTCAGCTCCTGAACGCAACCTGGTGGTCTCAGAGTCCGCAACCCACCTGGATCCCTAATGTTCAGGAGGGCCTCCACGGCCGGCTCCCAACAAAAAAAACAAAGCAGGCGGTATCACATTACCAGACTTCAAACTTTACTATAAAGCTACAATAATCAAAACAGCTTGGTATTGGTACAAAAGTAGGCATATAGACCAATGGAATAGGGTTGAGATTCCAGAAACCAAACCTCAATTTCTCAACCAACTCCTTTTTGACAAAGCCTCCACCACCTACCACTGGGGAGAGGAGAACCTATTCAGTAAATGGTGCTGGGAAAACTGGCTGACCACATGCAGAAGATTGAAACAGGACCCCTATCTGTCCCCATACACAAAAATTAACTCTAAATGGATCAGAGACCTAAACGTAAAACCTCAAATCATAAGAACCTTAGAAAATGAAGGACATACCCTCATGGAAATTGGATTCCTAAAAGCTCTAAATATCATCCTCCCATATGACCCTGCAATCCCCCTACTGGTAATATACCCTGAAGAACTCAAATAACTCTACCAAAAAGATACCTGCACATGTATGTTTATCGCTGCATTGTTCACAATAGCAAGAACCTGGAATCAATCATACTGTCCATCAAAAGAGGACTGGATTGAAAAAATGTGGTACATATACATGATGGAATACTACGCAGCATAAAAAAGAACAAAATCATGAACTTTGCAGCAACCTGGATTGCACTAGAGTCAATAATACTGAGTGACATCTCACAGAAACAAAGATCTGAGTATCACATGTTCTCACTCATATAGTGGACCTTGAACATTCACCGTAATACTATTAAAAAAAAAGACTGACAGTGGTGGGAAACTATGGGGGGGGAAGGGAAGGGAGGTGGGATTAATGTAGTCAATATCTGTCTGGGGATTGGGAGACACCCCTTGTCAACAAGGGTGCCTGAACGAAGCATATTTTTATACCTAACCCTAAATTGTACCCCACAATATCAAAATAAAAAATATCGATATAAAAAAAGAAAAAAAAGAAAGCATACCTACCATGTTGCCCATCAAAGCTGAACTGGATTTTTAAAATGTGGTACATATACACAATGGAATATTATGCAGCCATAAAGAACAAACAGCTGGGCTAGGTGGCTCAGCCTGTAATCCTGCACCTTTGGGAGACTGAGATGAGTGGATTGCCTGAGCCTGCGGGTCCGAGACCCACCTGGGCAGGCGAGACCTCATCTCTACAATAAACCAAAAAAATTAGCCGGACATGGTAGCGTGCACCTGTAGTTCCAGCTACTTGGAAGGCTGGGGTGGTAGGATCGCCAGAGCCCAACAGGTTGAGGCTTCGGTGGCTGGGAGTGGCCACTGCACTCCAGTCTGGGCAACAGTGAGACTCCAACTCAAAAAAAAAAAAAAAAAAAGAAGGACAAACATACGGACTTCACAGCAACTTGGATGGATTTAGAGTCAATCATACTCAGTGATCTATCACAGAAGCAAAGAACAAAGTGCCATATGTTCTCATTCATAAGTGGAACTTGAACAATTATAATACTATAAGAAAGGAATTGGCAGTAGTGGGAAACCATCAGGGGAAGAGGGTGGGATTGGCAGTTGAGGGAAACTGCTAGGTGAGGGAGGCACACACCTCATCAACAAGGATACCTGCATAATCAACATTTGTATACCTAGACCTGAATTGTACCTCACATCTTTATAATATAAAAAATGAACACATATCAAAAAAAAATTTTTTAGCTGTGTGCTTAAGAACAGTATAGTTCATTTTATGTAAGTTATACTTTAATCTTAATGTAATTAAGTATTCTACCAAAAGATGAGTTGTTTTATTATTGTCATAATAATCAATATCATGGAAATGAGAAATATACTAAAATCATAGGACAAGTGAGTATGATATATTAATTGCATTCCCAAAGAGCACACAGAATCCCTTCAGGCCTGCTGTGATTGTCCCTGTGTTTCTGGTATGAGGTATTTTTTTTGTTTTGTTTTGTTTTTTTCAGAGTATTGTACACTCTTCTTCACAGCCATTATGATTCCCAAGTACTAATAAGAATTGGGTGGTCTAGAATTTTGAATATTGTAAAAAAAAAAAAAGTTGCACAAAAAACTTATGGATTAATTAATTATTGAATATTGAAAAAGTTATCATTTCAAATTGATAAGTTAAAATAATTTCCAAGATACAGCATTTATGTTATAATACCACATTCACTGTTCTGGAGTGTGTGTGTGTGGGGGGGGTGGGTGATTTGTGCTTGTGAGTTCATGTCTCATCACCAGTCCTATTCCCAAATCTACTGAGAGTGGGTGAGGCACAGACTTGAGGTCCAGCTTGCAGTTCAGAGCTGCCTAGCAGAGCACAGCTATGTAGGCCCCTGGGATGGAAATGGATGCAGGAGATACCACCTGAGGCTTGATGTGAAACAACGGGACATTGCTAGGTGGCCGATGGATGCAACTTCCATGTGTACCCTAAGGTGAGTGATGGGCTTACATGGGGGAAGGGGTAGGGGGGGGCCACTGTTAAAATAATTCACACGTGAAACTCACAGACGGGATGTAAGCTTTCAATGTCCTGTGAAGCTGACCACATTCCCTTAGCAGCATCCTGTCACTTGCTGCTTTTGCTGCCTACATCTGGTTTCTCAAGGCTGCATCCTCAGGTTGGGTGCTTAACGCATCTCGTGACTAATAGTTTGATGGCCGACACCTGCTTTCTCAAGAATTGCATCTCAAGGCCATATCACCAACATCTAAAACTGCTTCTTCGAGACAATGTGACCACCAACCACTGCTTTCTCTAGACTATGTGTGCTACATGACCACCAGATCCCAGCTAGGGGTATTAAAGGGACCCACAAAAACAAAGGGGTGCTGGTTTCTCTTTTAAGCCAATTTCCTCTTATCTTCCCTTTAATAAATTTCTTTTACTTAACCTAACCACTCAGCTCGTCCTCTTTTTCTCCGAACTTGCCTTACAGTATGGAACCAAATAGCTCCTTCTACATAACTCAAAAAATATGTTCCAATGTTGCTATTTGAGATAACTTTTTCAACTGTTAAAGAGAGCGGTTCTTCAGGAAGAAAAGATGGCAGTTTCTTAGAAAAGAGCCCTCAAGGCATGCTCTCATTGTCTTGGGCAGACATTCCTCCCTTGGTAACTTTAGTCACCATCTGCTGTGTCCACAGAACCAGGAAACTAAGTGAAAGATGGTCTGTCCTTGTTGATATATAATGTACAGCTTCCAGGGATTTGTCTCTCACCCATATTGAGTGAAGTTGTCTCTGCACATACTCAGACACCAGTAAAATGGTTTAGTTGGTCGAGTTGCCTTTCTTCCAGTCTGGTCCCCTGGGCTCTGCTAAGTTAATGTCCATCTCCAGCAGTGGCCAGACCCCTGCCTGGTCCTGGGCTACTTCAGCTGAAAGTCCTATAGTCTGCCTGCTTCCTCTGAGTCACTCACACTCTCCACTTAATGCAGACTATTTGCAAAGCATAGTCCTACTGATTTATTTTTTTAACACTCATTAATAATAATGAAAGCTTTACCTATTTAGTAAATCAGACACTGTTCAGAGTTAGAAAGGATTTTGAATGATCACAATCTGTCCTATAGTTTGCATCAAGGCAGAAATGATTTGGAATGTTTCATAGCTTAAAGTTAATCTCAATGAAGAGAAAGTAATATTCTTTAAGTATGTTTTGTCAACATAAAGAAATAAAAAGGAAATTATATATTTTCTTATTTTATTTTAATGCAATCATTAACCACTTTTTTAAGTTTTTTGTTAAAAACATGGTCATTATACTTTACAAAAATAGAATGGATCATAAAATAGTATAGAGAAAATATGGATTGTGAAAAAGGAAAATGAATCAAAAGTATCCCCTTGTGCCTCTTCCCCACTCCCAATCCACCCTGGGAGAAGCCAGCCTGATATGCAAATTGATAGACACCATCAAACACAAGGATCAGCAGGTGTATACACTACATGATGCTCCTTGTCTGGGTTTTTATATCTAATAATATAAAATGAAAATGTTTTTATGTGGCTAGAATCTTGTTGAAAATATTACCCTAAAATAAAAACCCCAGCATACTTGATTGAACCTTCTTTTTGGTGGCTTCAGAACAGTGGAGGGGAAGGCTCCAGGAGAATTCCCTGGTTTTTCTCCCCACTGTCTCAGGGGCCTCTCTGAGGCCTGCATCTGGCCCTCTGTCCTTCCTGTTCTTCATCCGTGTCCAGCTTGAGGGAATCAACCTCCTTACTAACATCCTGTCTTATAGCAGCATGGGGGTCTTCTTGTCAAATAGAATGACTGTGACATTTGTTAACATGGTCAGAAAGACATGCTTCAAGACTACTGCGATAGGTGTCAGGACAATCACAGTAGGGAGTATGACTGAGCTCAAGTGTGAATTCCACAAGGACAAGTGGGTTTTATAGTTAAGGAACAGAGACAAAGGGTCAGTGGAGGGATAACTACTAAGAGTAGACATCAAAGGGAAGGCGTTCTTGCTAAAGTGGCCTTACGGGCCAGGCTTGGTGGTTAGCCTGTAATAGCAGCACTTTGGAAGGCCGAGGCGAGTAGATTGCCTGAGCCCGCCAGTTTGAGACCTGCACAATACAATAAAAAGTAGCCAGGAGTGGTAGCATGCATCTGAAATACTGGGCTACTCAGAGGGCTGAGGTGAAGGATTACCTGAGCCCAGCAGGTCGAGGCTGCGGTAGCTGGGAGCATGCCACCATCCTCCAGCCTGGGTGACAGAGTGAGACTCCAACTCAAAAAAAAAAGTGGCCATACAGGAGTCTTGAAAAAGGCAGGACAAGGAATTACATGACAAGAATGGGGCATGAGAAACATGATCCAGCTATCAGGGGTATCAGGTATCAAGGGTATGGAATAATTTAACAGAATTTCTGTTCAAACTGGACTTGGCCAGCCAAAGCTAGGACTTAGGAAAAGACTGAAACCTAGGTGAGAAGAGGGCTCAGAAGAACCTGACTAAAGTTTGATCGAGGAGAGTCTATTCTGCCTCAACCAGACCACTCAGTTGTCTCTAAGACCCAGAGAATCAGCTCCAGGTTCCTCACAATAGAATCTTGGAGAGGTGGCCATGCTTAAGCCTTCCCCTCATGGCTGTGTGATGACTTCCACCACCTGGCGCACATCCTGTTGCTTTCTCCCCAACTCAAACCTCAGCCCACACGGATGCCAGACTAACTCTCTGCCCAGGGACACAGCACACATGTGAATTTGCATGAGTTGTGTGCTGTGCTCAAGCCTATCTCCTATCTCCTGTCTCCTTGGTGCAGGAGACACTGTTTCTAGGCATCCAGACCTGAGCCAGCATCACATTCTCTGGAGGAGAGCTTGCCCTCTGCAGACAATAATTCATGATGCACACACCTAGGAAGAATGTTGTGAGTTTTTAAAAATGCTTCCATTCAAATCTCATTGCCTCAGTTTACCTGTCTGTCTCCTTATGAAAACTGTGAGCAAGAGAGATTCATTATCATGGCTGTTCACCATGCTCTTCAGCATTATCACAGGGCAGCACGGTATGAATAATTAGTATGTGAGTAACTGAACAAAGTGTAAGTCAATGGCACAGAAAGAGTAAGTAGGTGACACTTTGGTTTGTTTGTTTCTACCATTGCATGCTTTTGGCTACTTAGTGAAAACTAATTTTATGAAAACCTCAAATTGCACATTTTTTTCATTACAAATTTTATCAGAAGAGGAACATAAAATGAATTGTTCTAAAATATTTGCCAGGTGCAGTGGTTCACACCTATAATCTCAGCACTTCGGGAGGTAGAGGTAAGAGGATACCCTGAGCCCAGGTATTCAAGACCAGCATGGGCAACTTTGTGAAACCTCATCTCTACAATAAATCAAAAAATTTAGCCAGGTATGGTGGCACAAACCTACAGTTCCAGTTACTTGGGAGGCTGAGCCCAGCAGGTCGAAGCTGCAGTGGCCATGATCATGTCAGTGGACTCCAACCTAATCAAGAGAGCAAGACTGATTTAAAAAAATTTAATCAGATTGTGAAGATACAGGTAATTTTTTAAATTTCACATTTCTGTTTTATTCTAAAGTCAACACTGTTAAAATGTGATTTTAATAAATGAAGAAAACAAAATAGGTATTATGTAACAGGATGTTGTGTGGAAGTCACATTGTCTTTTTTTTAAGCTGATTGATTCTTTTTTTCAGTCATGTTCAGTCTATTAGTGAGCATAAATCATCTTTAGTTCTGTTATGGTATTTTTCTTATTTATGTAATTTTAAAAATAGATTTCATCTCTCAATGTGCATGATGTACATATTTGTGTTTGTTGACTACTTTTTTCACTAATATTTTTTGTATATTACTTGTTGTTTTATATCCCCAGTCTAATAATTCCCACATTTCTGCCATCTATCAGTGTGTCTCTCATATTTGCTCTCCAAGTTGTGTGGTTTTTTTTAAATTGGAGTCTCACTCTGTCGCCCAGACTGGAATGCAGTGGCACACTCCTGGCCACCACAGCCTCGACCTGCTGGACTCTGGTGATCCTTCCACCTCAGCCTCCCAAGTAGCTGGAACTACAGGTGCGCACTACCATGCCTGGCTAATTTTTTCATTTATTGTAGAGATGAGTCCTCGCCAAGTTGCCCAAGCAGGTCTCGAACCCGTGGGTTCAGGCAATCCACTCACCTCAGCCTCCCAAAGCGCGAGATTACAGGCTGAGCCACTGAGCCTGGCTAATTGATGTTTTTCTATTATGCCTTGTCACTGAATGAATTGTGCTCCCTAAAAGTTATATGTTGGAGTTCTAACCTTATTGTGAATGTAATTGGAAATGTGACCTTTGTCAAGCAATTTAGTAAAAATAAGATCATGAGGGTGCAGCCCTGATGAAGTGATTAATGGCTTTATAGGAAGATGCCAAAGAGCTTGCACCTCCTCTCTTTCTGCACATATGAAGACATGATAAGAAGGAAGCTGACCAGAAGGGAGTCTTCTCCCCAGGAGCCAGCTATGGGGACTCTGTGTAGTTAGACATCAGTCTTCCGAATTTCAAGAAAATAAATTCCTGTTGTTTAAGTCACACACTTGATAGTATTTTGTAGTGGTGGCCTGAGCAGAGTAAGATACCTGCAATTTTTTGTTGAAAGCCAAACGTAATGAATTGGACAAAAGACACTGAGTAAATGGGCCTTCAGCGTGTGGTATTATTGTCAAGTAGATCATGTGATAGAAGTAAATTGGTGTTCACTCACTTGGTGAAGCAAAAGCAAGTACTTGTCCAGGATAGTGGTAAGAGAAGATGGATTTTATATGGTAGGGGGCAGAGCAAGGAGAACCGGGCAGCTCACACTTATGACCTAAAGTGCTCGATGACTTAAAGAAAAAGATTTTATAAAGTGAGGGGGCAGAGACTACAAGCAAAGACATCCATCAATGCATGGAGGTTGTACTTTGTTCTGACCTAAAATGTTGGGACATTATGAACCCGAGGTCTATAGGTCATAGATGGATTTAAAGATTTTCTGATTGGTGAAGCAAGGTAAAGTTTTGTCTAAAAATGTGTAACTAGCAGAAAAGAATGTATGATGGCAATTCCTTCATGCCTATCAGGAAGAAATTAAGAACAAGAACACTGGTTAGATTTCAGTCCTTAGTTCCACTTAACTGAGGACTTCATACCCACAGATCCATGGAGTAAGGGTGGAGGGCAGGTTTTTGGAAACAATTCAGGGACATATTAAGATGCTGTCTTTAGTTTTTATAGGGCATCCAATTTCTCATGACTCTAACTCTCCTGGCTATTGTTTTAAGATACTATTCCCTTCCTGCTTTTCAAGTTGTCTGTTAACTTCTGAAGGTTAGTGGAAATGTGTCTAGAATGTCCCTTGAAAATACTCAATATTTTTTTTAATGATTTCCATGTTCGTGGGGTAAAGGCCCTTAAGAGGGTGGTCCTTGCACCATTGCAATAAGAGCTAGTCGGTGTTCAGTGTTTGCTTTAGTTGTAAAACTCACAGTCCAAACCTTATTGTGTTCCTGCTTTTGTTTCCTCCATTGCCTTGCCTCTAATAGATGTGTTTCTTTCTTTATTTTTTTATTTCATTTTATTATTTTTTGTTTGCCAGAGACTCACTCTGTGGCCCAGGCTGAAGTTCAGTGCATACCCATGACTAGTGCAAAATTGATCTGTTAGGCTCTGGTGATCCTCCCACCTCTCCTTCCAAGTAGCTTGAACTGCAAACGTGCACTCCCATGCCTGACTAATTTTTTTTAATGTACTGTAGAGATGAGGTCTTGTCAAGTGGTCCAAGCTGGTTTTGAACCCCTGGATTCCAACAATCCTCTCACCTCAACCGCCCAAATTGTTGGAATTACAGGCATCGGCCACCTTGGTTGGCCTAGAAATTTATTTTTAAATAAGGTTAGTGACAGGCTCCAGTTGTGTATGTTAGTTTCCCCAGGCCAGTCAGGTTCTGGTGAATTCTTTCTTCTTCAGGCAGACCCTGCTAAGAGGAAAATGATTTTCTAGTGTGTGTCCAGGTGACTCATATTCCTCTTCTTGCCCCACCCCGAAGCGCCAGGGTAGGTACAGCTCTCCAGTGTTCGCCGTGAGAACCTGGTAGGTCCTCTCAAGGTCTGCCACGAGTGTGGGAGCCCTTCTGTGACAGACCCTTCGGAAATCATGGGCTCTCCGAGTCTTCCACACGGAGCCACCAGCCATTTGTAGATCACGGTCTGGGGTTTGGGTCTTGTGTTCTGGGAAGCAGCAATTCTGCGTCCAGCTGTCGATCCTTCAATGTGGGCAGTGGTAGTTTGCCCGGTGACCTCAATTCTCTTACTGACCTAAAAAGAGTGACTGATCTTTGGTCTGTGTGAGTTTTTTCTATTGCACAGACAGGAGTGATGACTGTAAGCATGTTGTATGCTGGAGTGAAAACCAGAAGTCTAACTTCTTTTGTCAAAAGTCTCATGAATGTGTAATTATGCACAACGAACTGCATCCACACACAGCGTGAAACGTGCTTCTTCTGAACCCTTCTGTGCACTTGTGAACCTCCCACCTCTGCTCTACCACTCCAAGTCCCCTTGTGGTCTTTGTAGGTCCTCCTTTTGGCCCTGGCTCCCTGTCTTCCAACATGTCTTCCAGACAAGAGCTAGTCTGTGTTGTCACCATAGATACCTCTGCATTTCCTTAACTTTATAAGAGAACACCCATACATTTTCTGAAGTGTGCTGTTTTGCATTCTGAGTGTCCCTGCACCATTGATCAAAAAACGACCTTTTCTTCTCAGTATGCATTTCTCTCTATTTATTTAGGCATTTAGTTTGTCTCCACAATTTTTTGTCAGCTTTAACCCTAAATGCCTTACATTTTTAATGACTATTTTTATAGTCATATATAGTGTATATATATATAATGTATAACAAGTTTTTACACATATATTATGTGTAACAAGTTATATTATGTATAACAAGTGTAAGAAAGTTTCAGTTACTTGACAAGCTCTCCACAAATTCATTTTGCAGTTATTTTTATCACATTGTAGGCTAAATGTACATTTTCCTGATGAGTAAGCATGTGAAGAAATTTTCATGTGCTTATTGGCCACTTGCTTATCTTCATGTGAAATTCCTAGTCAAATGATTGCCCATTTTTCTAGTGAATTATGTGGTTTTTAAAAAATCATTTTCTGGGAATTAGTTGCATATCATAGATGTGAAACTTTCACCAGACATGTTTCTCCACACTTATTTCTTCTATTTTTATTCTCTTCAAGATGTGATTTGATGAAAAGAAACTCTTAATTTCAATGTTTCAATTTATCATTTTTTCTTCTTTTAACAGTTCGTTCACTTTTTTTCTCAGAAATCTTTGCCTGTGTTAAGGTCATGAAAAAAAAATATTTGTATATGATTGACTACAAATATTGTTTTAAATGTTCACTTTATTTTTTTGAGTTGGAGTCTCACTCTGTTGCCCAGGCTGGAGTGCAGTGGCAGACTCACTGCTACTCCAGCGTTGACCTGCTGGGCTCTGGTGATCCTTCTGCCTCAGCCTTGCAAGTTGTCAGAACTACAGGCGAGTGCTAACATGCCCAGCTAATTTTTTATTTGTTGTGGAGACGAGGTCTCACCAAGTTTCCCAGACTGGTCTCAAACCCATGGCCTCATGCAATCCGCTCACCTCGGCCTCCCAAATTGCTGGGATTGCAGGCTGAGCCACCAAGATTAGCCTAAATGTTCACATCTAGATTTAAAACCCATCTGTCACTGAAATTTATTGATAGTGTAAGCTATCCTGGTTAGCCTATGTGGATAACCAGTTGACTTCAGGTCATTTGCTGAGATGACTCATCTACTCCCTACTGGCCTGCTGCAAATTTTTTGCCAAATGCCTAAAAGTGTGGGTCTGAGTTGGGCTCTAATGTTTCTAGTTCACCTTGAGTTTATCCTTTTAAAACTACCACACAGCCTGGATTATGGTAGATTTAATCTACATTTTACCATCTAACATCTTAAGTCATCCAGCTGTGTTCTTTTTAAAGATAACTTTGTTCTTAGCATTTATGTGTCTCTGCAAATTTTGAAATTGGCTAAACAGTTTCCACAAGATTTCTGCTGAAGTACTTTATTGTGGTTCTAGCAAATCAGATCCAAAAACACATCTTAAGAATTATCCACCATGATCAATTAGGCTTCTTCCCTGGGGTGAAGGGCTGGTTCAACATCTGCAAGAGACCATACATGTAATTGAATATGTAAACAGATGTAAAAACAAGAACCACATGATTATATTTTTAGATGCAGAAAATGCTTTTAACAAAATCCAGCATCTATTCTTGATTTTTAAAAAACCCTTGAACACCTAGATATAGAGAGAACACACCTCAATATAACAAGAGACATCTACAGTAAACCCACAAACATATTGCAAAACAGACATGAAATGAATGCATTTCTCCTAAAAAATAGATCAAGATAAGGCTGCTCATTCTCATAGTGTTGGAAGTCCTAATTAGAGCAATTAGAAAGGAGAAGAAGGCCAGGTGCAGTGGCTCAAACCTATAATCCCAGCACTTTGGGAGGCTGAGGCAAGAGGATTGCCTGAGCCTGAGGGTTTGAGACCAACCCAGGCAACCTGGCTAGACCTTGTCTCTACAATTAAAAAAAAATTGGGCCAGGCTCGGTGGTTCAACCTGTAATCTCAGTGCTTTGGGAGGCCGAGGTGAGTGGATTGCCTGAGACTGAGGGTTCAAGAGCCACCTGGGCAACTTGGCGAGACCTCATCTTTACAATAAATCAAAAATTAGCTGGGTGTGTTAGCACATACCTGTAGTTCCAGCTACTTGGAAGGCTGAGGAGGAAGCATCATTGGATTCCAGCAGGTTGAGGCTGCAGTGGCCGGGAGTGGCCACTGTACTCCAGTCTGGGTGACAGA
>NW_007258210.1:6206-15674 GCF_000164805.1 Carlito syrichta | reverse complement strand
GTTCCCGGCCACCGCAGCCTCAACCTGCTGGGCTCCGGTGATCCTTCTGCCTCAGCCTTCCAAGTAGCCGGAATTACGGGCATGCGCTACCATGCCAGGCTGATTTTTTGATTTATTGTAGAGGTGAGGTCTCACTGCTCAAAGAAATCAAAGAAGGCTAAAACAATTGGAAAAATATTCCATGCTCATGAATTGGAAGAATCAACATTGTTAAGATGCCCATCCTACCCAAGGCAATCTACAGATTCAAAGCAGGACCCACAAAATTAACAAAATCATTCTACTCAGACCTGGAAATTGCAATACAGAAATTCCAAAACCTTCAAATAGCTAAAATAATTCTAAGCCAAAGAAACAAAGTGGGAGTTATCACACTTCCAGACTTTGAACTTTATTATGAGACTATAATAATCAAAATAGCCTGGTATTGATAAAAGAACAGGAATATAGGCCAATGAAATAAGATAGAGATTCTGGAAGCAAAATCTCAATTTCTCAAGCAACTAATCTTCAACAAAGTCTCCAGCAAACCACTAGGGAGAGGAGAACCTATTCAGTAAATGGTGCTGGGAAAACTGACTGACCACATGCAGAAGACTCAAACAGGCTCCCTACCTATTACCATACACAAAAATCAACTCCAAATGGATCAAAGACCTAAATGTAAAACCTCAAACTATAAGAATCTTAGAAAACACAAGAGACACCCTTACAGGCATTGGAATAGGCAACCAATTCCTGATTATAGCCACAAACACCCATGCCATAAGAGATAAGGTAGACAAGTGGGACCTCATTAAGCTGAAAAGCTTCTGCAAAGAAAAGGAAATCATCAAGAGAGTGGAAAGACATTCCACAGAATGGGAAAAAATACTTGTAAACTTTATATCTGACAAAGGCCTAACATCCAGGATCTAAGGGGAACACAAATGTGCCAAAAGAAAAAAAAACAGCCCTATTAAAAAGTGGGTGGCCAGTCTCAGTGGCTCAACCTGTAATCCCAGTACTTTGGGAGACCGAGGCTAGTGGATTGCCTGAACCCATGGGTACAAGACCCACTCGGACAACTTTGCAAGACCTCGTCTCTACAATCAAAAATTAGACGAGTGTGGTAGCATGAGCCTGTAGTTCCCACTACTTGGAAGGCTGAGGCAGGAGGATTGCCAGAGCCTGGCAGGTCGAGGCTGTGGTGGCCGGGAGCATTCCACTGCACTCCAGTCTGGGCTACAGAGTGAAACTCCTACTCAAAAAAAAAAGTAGGCAAGCTTGGGCGCAGTGGCTCAATGTGTAATCCCAGCAATTTGGGAGGCCAAGGTGAGAGGATTGCCTGAACCTGGAGATTCAAGAGTAGCCTGGGCAACTTGGTGAGACCTCATCTCCACAAGAAATCACAAAAAGTAACTGGGCATAGGCATGTGCCTGTTGTTCCAGCTACTTGGAAGGCTGACACAGAAGGATCACCTGAGCCCAGAAGATCGAGGCTGTGGTGGCCATGAGCAGTGTGCCACTGCACTTCAGCCTGGGCAGCAGAGTGAGACTCAAACACACACACACACAAAGTGGGCAAAAGGAATGAATAGATACTTCTCAAAAGAAGACACATAAGCAGCCAATAGATACATGAAAAAAATGCTCAATCTCATTAATCATCAAAGAAATGCAAATAAAAACCACATTGAGATACCACCTAACTCCAGTCAGGATGGTATAATAAATAACTCAAAAAACAACAGATGCTGGGGAGGACGAGGAGAAAAGAGAACACTTCTACACTGCTGGTGGGAGTGTAAATTAATACAACCTTTGTGGAACACAGTGTGGTGATTTCTTAAAGATCTAAAAGTTGACCTTCCATATGACCCAGCAATCCCTCCTCTGAAAATATACCCAGAAGAATGCAATTCATTCTACAAAAAGATATGTGTGTATGCATGTTTACTTTAGCACTATTCACAATCACTAAAAATGGAACCACTGTGCTGCCCATCAAAAGGGTACTAGATTTTTTAAATGTGGTACATAGGCACAATTGTATATTATGCAGACAAAAAGAAAGACAAAATTATGCAGCAACTTGCATGGATTTAGAGTCTATCATACTCATTTTCTATCTCAGAAACAAATAACTGAGTATCACATATTCTCACTCATAATTGGATCCTGAACATTTCTCATAATACTACAAGAAAGGGATTTGCAGTAGTGAGACACTGTCAGGGGAGGGAGGGGGGCACATAACATCAATAAGTGTGCCTGATCCTGAACCAGATGAAGTGAGGAGCAATGGGAGGCCCAAACTTCACTTGTACATTGACCATGTATGCACCTAATCCTAAATTTTACCCCACATTTTAAAAATAAAATAATAAAAATAAAATAAAATTCAGTTGATATCAGATTAAATATATATTATATATTAATATATTAATATAAAATATATATTCCAAATATGTTTAAATATATATGTATTTGATATATATATCCCAAAATATGTACTTTTAAAAAAATAAACTGGCCAGGGCTGGTGGCTCAAACTGTAATCCCAGCACTATGAAAGTCTGAAGAAAGTGGATCATCTGAGCCTGCAGGTTTGAGACCAGCCCTGGCAACTTGGAAAGAACTCATCTCTACATTTAAAAAAAACAATAATAATAAATAAAATAAAATTTTTAAAAAAATAGTCATGATCCCCAGTGGAAAAATTGTGTTATGTACCTTGAGGCCTAAAAAAACAAAATGAAAAAACACATATTCTATGTCTTCTTCTTAGATTATAACTCTTCATAAAAAAACACATGGTTTATACCTTGGTGAAAATTTCCATTCCGATGCCTTATCCTGGGACTTCCAGATTTCTGTGCTCAGCCACAGGCCATTTGCAAAGTCACACATGGTACACACTCTTTCCCTCAAGACTCTTGGCTTTTCTCCTCAGTCCTACAAGCCCTGTGAAAGACTTGAGAGCAGAGAGGGGAGATTTTTATCTCCAAACTATGACTTCCCATCATTTGTTATTAATGCAAAAAGAGAATTAAGCCTTTTGAAATCTACACCTTGATTGAAAAACATCCACCAAAGAATTTTCTGGTGCCATAGTCAGAAATCACAGCTGCAGACATAAAGATTCCAGGTCTAAGTCAATGTCAGTTTCCTATCTCTCTAAAGGTCACTGGAACTTTTGTTTATTTGTACAATTTATTTTATATCTATATCTACATCTATAGCAACAACTATATTTGTCTATCTATGAGAGCATCACTAGAATCAAAATAGATATGTCCACCAGCTAGACAATTTACTCATACTCACACGTCTTCTTTCCACCCCTTTATCTCAGAAAATCATTCATCTGATGTATACCACCATAGATGAGTTTGCATTTTCTAGTTTTATATTAATAAAATTTATAATATGTCCTTGTTAGCATTTGACTTCCCTTACCTAGCATAATTATTTTGAGATGCACCCATGTTTTTACATTTTGTTATTTTATTCTCTTTTCACTGCTATAAAGCATGCCACTGTCTACTGAGTTTTTTTAATTTTCTTGAGCCCTAGCTTTGAGTGTTCTTTATAGATTCTGGCTGTAAGTTCTTTATCAGATAAGTAATTTGCAAATATTTTCTCTCAGTGAGTTCCTTCTTTTTATGTTAACTAACAACATACACAAAAGAGAAGTTTTGAGAGTCGATAAAGTCCAAATTATTGAGATTTTTTTATATATTTCATAATTCTGACTTGACAATCTATGAAATTTTTATTTAATCCAAAGACAGAAATTTTTATTTTAGAAGATTGATAGTTTTGTGTTTTGTATTTTTGTCAATAAGCATTTGAGTTTTTACTCAAGGTCCAAAGAATGGGTCAAAATGTATTTATCGAGACTTCCGGCAAGATGGCAATGGGTCAGCTTGGTCTATGAGACTCTCCGCAAAAGAGAACACAAAAAGACTCTGGCTCTCTCCCTGGGAGCTGAAGATCCATCATCGGCAGCTTGCTCTTCACACGGAGCTCAGCTGTCGCCAACGCTGAAGCATCATGGCAGTCTGGGTGGCCACTGCAGGTGCAGCCACCGCAGCTGCCACAGCCACCGTCACCTCTGCCACCACCATGGCTGCCATCACACTTCGCACCACCCATGCCTGAGGCAACCCACGACTTCAGACTGTGAAGCTCCTGCAAGCAAGATCTGCTGAGATCACTGCCGCCACTACTGCCACCATGACACCTTGCCACACTGTGGGTCTCCTGCTGTGGGTCTCCTCCCATGTGCCATGAGGGAGCGGTTCCCATTGCGGCTTCTGTCTGGGGCAAGCAACTGAGATAATGAACATCTGGAGTACCACCTACTGGCGATTCAAGGTAACAACACCAATATGGGAAAACAGAAGCTTGATAGACACAGTCAGATCTAAGTGGTGAACCAGGCAGTGGTGAATTGAGTGGTGATCTGAGCTGCCCTTCTCAGCAGGCCAGGGGCAACTGATCCTAACTGTGAACAAATTTACCAGCCTGAAAAGACAGCTAGAAATCAGAGCTGAAAGGACATTGGACTTAAATGAAATGTCTCAGAGTATGCTTGATTGGTTCTGTTAGTTTACTGACTTGATTCTATTTCTTTTCTTTTGTTCCCTTTTTTCCCTTTTTGTTTTCCTTTTCTTTTCTTCTCTCTATAATCCCTATCTTTATATAGAGGAATTGCACACCAATAAGGAGGTTGGTTAGCTTGTATGTTAGCATCATTTTATGTTATAGTTTTTTCTGTGTGGGAGTTGGTTACTTTATAGCCGTGGTTTATTGTTTTTATCTGTTTTAGCTTTTGTCTCTTTCTCCATTTCTTGGCACACTGGTCTGTTTTCCCCTTTACTCCTTTCTCTCTTCATCCTCCCTTCCCCTCACTGTTCACTCCATTCTCTTCCCTCTGTTAACCTCATTTTATTTCAGGGAGTAAACCTATAACCCCACTAAATGGACAGATTTCAAGGCAGTGGGAAGTGGGTTTCAGATTATCCATACACCTGTTGGCAGATCTCCAGGTAGATTTTGAACCACAGCTTCCCCCTTAAGTAAATCTCAAAGTTGCAAAAAGGACCACCTCCAATCTACAGTTCAACCCCAGAATTGAACAAAGTAAGAGGATATACATCAAGAAGAAAAGGAGATTGAACAAACAGAAGTAAAAGCAATCCCTCCACCCCCGAAAAACCAAAAGAATAATATAAGTCTCACACAGATCCCTAGGAGGTCAGACACTGAGAAAACAGACTTTGGAACACAAACAATGAAGAGCCCTCAAAATGATTAGTCACATGCAACAAACCCAGACATCAAGACATTAATAGAGAGAATAAAAAAAATTGAGGAGAGACAAGAGGAAAATAGGAAGGAGCTGATGACAGAAATGGCAGCAGTAAAGAATACTGTGATGGAAATAAATAACAAACCAATAAGCATGGAGAGCAGAATTAGCCAAGCAGAAGAAAGAATCTCAGAGTTCAAAGACTAAAACACAGAATTAACCCAAACTGTCAAAAATATAGAAAAGAAGTTTAAAAAGACAGAACAAAACCTTCAAGAGATGAATAATAACATCAAGAGACACAATCTAAGAGAAATTGACCTTCCTGAGGCAGAGAGAGAAACAGAAGCCATACTAGAACACACATTTCATGAAATCATTCAAGAAAACTTCCCTCATCTCATGAAGGATGAAAAAATTCAAACACAAGAGATTCAGAGAGGCCCTGCAAGACAACAAATGAGAAGCCCAACTCCCAGACACATAATAATTTGCCTAAACAAAGTAGGTATAAAGAAAAAATAATAAAGGCAGCAAGAGGAAAAAGGTCAGACTACCTACCAGGGAAGATCAATTAGAATAGCAGATTTATCTACAGAAACCCTCCAGGCTAGGATAGCTTGGAGCCCAACCTTCAAAGTTCCAAAAGATAAACAATTTCAACCGAGAATAACCTACCCAGCCAAGCTAAGCTTCATCAGTGAGGGAGAATTGAAATCTTTCCCAGATATCCAATCCCTAAGAACCTACACTGCCACCAGACCACCTCTACAAGAAACACTTAAGTACTGAACACAGAAGAAAAGGAAAAAAGAACAACAATGTTCTGCACAAGAGTATAGGCAAAACATTAAAAACACATATAAACCAATGCCAAAACCAAAAGAAAGACAACACACAAACAGGAAGAACAACAACTCTGTAAGAACATTATGATAGGAATCAACTCTCACATTTCAATAATTAGTTTGAATTTGAATGGACTAAATGCACCAGCGAAAAGATATAGAATGGCAAAATGGATAAAATATCACCAGACAGCAATCTATTGCCTTCAAGAGACTCACCTCACTAGAAAGGACACTCACAGACTCAAAGTAAGAGGATGGGGAAAAAATTTTCAGGCAAATGGAACACAAAAGAAAGGAAGAGTTGCAATCTTAATCTCAGACAAAATACCCTTTAAGCTATCAAAAATTAAAAAGACACAGAAGGCCACTACATAAGGACAAAAGGTTCAATCCATCAACAAGAAATATTCATCCTAAACATATGTGCACCAAACATAGGAACACTAACTTTCATAAAGCAGCTCCTAGGTAAACTGAAAAAAGATATCAACACCAATACCATGATAGCTGGTGACGTTAATACCTCACTCACAACCCTAGACAGATCATCAGGACAAAAAATCAGCAACGAGATCCGAAACCTCAATGTGACTCTTGATCAAATGGATTTAATTGATACCTACAGAACCCACCATCTGAAGACCACAGAATACACATTCTACTCATCAACACATGGAATGTACTCTAAGATCGACCACATACTTGGCCATAAATCAAGCATAAGCAAATTTAAAAGGACCGAAATTCTACCATGCACCTTCTTGGACCACAGTGGAATAAAAATAAACATTAACACCAACAAAGTCCCCCCAAAAGCCACAAAGACATGGACACTAAACAGCGTGATGCTAAACAACTGGGTCAATGATGAAATCAAAACAGAGGTTAAAAGATACTTGGAAACAAATGAAAATGAAGAAACATCTTACCAAAATCTCTGGGAGGCCATGAAAGCTATAGTAAGAGGGGAATTTATAGTCCTACAAACACACATGAAGAAAATGGAAGGATCACAGATTAACAGCCTAACAAGTCATCTAAGGAAGTAGGAAAAGCAAGACCACAAACACCCTAATTTCAGTAGAAGAATCCAGATCACCAAAATAAAAGACCAAATCCAGGACATACAAGACAAAAAGATAATACAAAAAAATCAATGAAACAAAAAGTTGGTTCTTTGAAAGGATAAACAAGATGGATGGTCCCCTAGCTAGACTGACCTAGAAAAAGAGAGAGAAAGGCCAAATAAACACAATCAGAAACACAAAAGATGAAGTCACATCTGATCCTGAAGAAATACAAAAGATTATTAGAGACTACTATGTACACTAGTATGGAAAAAACTTGAAATACTTAAGGAAATGGAGGACTTTCTGTCATCACACAAGATGCCTAGGTTGAAACAAGAAGAAATTGGGATCCTAAATAGCCCAATAACAATCAAGAAAATTGACTACATAATAAGAAAACTATCTACAAAAAAAAGCCCTGGACCAGATGGCTTTCCAGCAGAATTCTACAAGACATTTAAAGAGGAGCTGATACCAATCCTACTGAAGGTATTCCAGGTGACTGAGAAAGATGGAACTCTCTCCAAATCATTTTATGAAGCTAACACCACATTGATACCCAAGCCAGGTAAAAACCCAACAAAGAAAGAGGCCAATATCTTTGATGAGCATAGATGCTAAACAGGCCAATATCTTTGATGAGCATAGATGCTAAAATTCTCAACAAGATCCTAGCAAACCGGATTCAACAACACATCTCAAAAATCATCCATCATGACCAGGTAGGCTTCATTTCTGGGATGCAAGGCTGGTTCAACATTCGTAAAACCATAAATGTAATTAAATACATCAACAGATATCAAAACAAAAACCACATGATTATATCATTAGATGCTGAAAAAGCTTTTGATAAAATCCAGCATCCTTTCTTGATAAAAACCCTCGAACATCTAGGCATATGTGGAAAACACTTCAAAATAGTAAAAACCATCTACGAGAAACCCCCAGCCAGCATACTCCTATATGGACAAAAATTGGAACCATTTCCCCTGAAAAATGAAACAAGACAAGGATGCCTACTCTCATCCCTCCTGTTCAATATAGTATTGGAAGTCCTGGCTAGAGCAATCAGAGAAGAAAAGGCAATCAGGGGTATCCAAATAGAAAAAGAGAAGTCAAGTTATCTCTCTTTGCAGATGACATGATTGTGTACCTTGAAAACCCAAGAGAATCTGTCAAAAACCTCCTTACACTGATAAAGGGCTTTGGCAAAGTCTCAGGATATAAAATAAATGTGAAAAAGATAATCACATTTCTTTACACCAATAATAAACAAACAGAAACCCAAATAAAAAGCACAATTCCATTCACAATAGCCACAAGAAAAGTGAAATACCTTGGCATCTTCCTAACCAGAAATGTGAAAGACCTTTACAAAGAAAATTACAAAGCACTGCTCAAAGAAATCAAAGATGAAACAAACAAGTGGAAAAATATCCCATGCTCATGAATTGGAAGAATCAACAATGTGAAGATGTCCATCCTACTGAAGGCAATCTACAGATTTAATGCAATACCCATCAAATTACCAGCAACATTCTCCTCAGACCTACAAAAAAAACCACAGGAATTCATATGGAAACACAAATGACCAAGAATAGCCAGAACAATTCTCAGCAAAAAAAAAAAAAAAAAAAAGCAGGTGGTATCACATTACCTGACTTCAAACTTTACTATAAAACTACAATAATCAAAAGAGCTTGGTATTGGTACAGGAACATGCATACAGGCCAATGGAATAGAATTGATATTCCAGAAGGAAAATCTCAATTTCTCAATCAACTCATCTTTGACAAAGCCTCCACCACCTACCACAAGGGAAAGGAGAACCTATTCAGTAAATGGTGCTAGGAAAACTAGCTGACCACATGCAGAAGATTGAAACAGGACCGCTATCTATCCCCATACACAAAAATTAACTCTAAATGGATCAGAGACCTAAACGTAAAACCTCAAACCATAAGAACCTTAGAAAATGAAGGACATCCTCTCACAGAAATTGGAACTGGCATCCAATTCCTGAACAAAACCCAAAACCCACAGGCCATAAGAGATAAGATAGACAAGAGGGACCTCATTAAACTGACAAGCTTCTGCAAAGCCAAAGAAACCATCAAGAGAGGAGGGAGACAGCCTACAGACTGGGAAAAAGTATTTGCCAGCTCCAAGTCTGACAAAGGCTTAACATCTTGGATCTACAAGGAACTCAAACGTGCTGAAAAGAAAAACACAAACAACCCCATTATAA
>NW_007258210.1:2032-5644 GCF_000164805.1 Carlito syrichta | reverse complement strand
TGTGATCTCTCACAGAAACAAAGATCTGAGTACCACATGTTCTCACTCATATAGTGGACCTTTAACATCCAATGTAATACTATAAGAAAATGACTGACAGTGGTGGGAAACTATGAGGGGGAGGGGAAGGGAGATGGGATTAACAGTAGTAAATATCTGTCTGGGAATGGGGAGACACCTTCTATCAACAAGAGTGCCTGAATGAAGCATATTTGTATACCTAACCCTTAACTGTACCCCACAAAATCATAATTAAAATACTGATTATAAAAAAAGAAAGAAATCTGTCTGTGGCTTCAAGTTGCTTTCAGGATGTTGTCCTTATTATGGACTTGGGTGGCTTATTCCCTGAGTTACTTATTCCACTGAAATGTGTACTCCTCACTTCTTCTCTTCATGACCCATCCACTTGAGTGCCATTTTAAAAAAATTAGCAAAGCTCCTCCTAGAAAGAAGTTGCTGGGAGTCATCATTGGCTCCAAGCTCTGCCTTACCACCCAAGTGTCTGGCTGCACACTGGCTGCAGGGGGAGCACTGTGAGGAAGCCTAGAAGCAGAACCCCACTGGAGAAGAAGAAACAGGTACCCTGCCACCGTCTTGAAAACTGGACAGGGAAGTGTTCTGGCTTGCTCACCATGGACTGACAGACCTGATCTCTGTGAAGGTGGGTTAACTACTCAAGAATTTATCATGACCCAGAAGCATTATCCCAAAAACACAAACTCTAGAGGGACAGGGCAAGTGCTGAGTCCCAGGAACCCCACACCCTACCCTCATTCAGCCATAAGACAAAGGGTGTGACCAGAAAAGGATGAGGAAGACCCCAAAGAGACCAGCACCGAATGTCGGGTAAATCCAACCTCCTCCTCCCCTGCAATCCTCTGAGCATCAGAACCACATGGTTGGAGCACAACTGAGAGGGATGAACTTAGAGGAGCCTAGAAGTCAGTTGCAATAGGAGAACTCTACTCCAGGATAAGCCTGGTTGAGATGCCCCCAGCCAGCACCTGGGGAAGTGTTAATTCTCCACCTCCCCACTGGAGGGGATTCCCCTGACCATATTAGAGTGGGTGGGGAGGACTGAAATGTCACCCACCCCCACCACCTTCTCCTCCGTCCCCAAGTGAGACACTGTGGAGATTGCAAATGAGGCCACAGCTCTGTAGGAGACAGGAAAGGTAATAACTGTGAGCAACTGAGAGGAAAAATTACAGGACATGCCACAAGAGGGCAGGTTGTTTGTTTTTTGTTTGTCTTTTTCCTTTGTGCATGAACATGTGTGTTAGGGTTTGATATAGATTCCCCCATCTTTGTTTTCATTTTTCCTTTTTTCTTCTATCTTTTTTTGTTTTCTGTTTATGTATGTATGTGAATGATTGAGAGTTCATCTTTCCGTTTTTTTCTTTTTTGTTGTTGTTGTTCTTCTCTTTTTTGTTTAATGTGTGTGTGAATGTGTGTGTGAGGGTTTGATTTACAGTCCTTTCCCCCCCTCTCTTTTCTCTTTTTTCCATTTTGCTTTGGGTGTGTGTGTGTGTGTGTGTGTGTGTGTGTGTGTGTGTGTGTGTGTGTGTGTGTGTGTGTGTGTGTGTGTGTGTGTTAGGCTTTCCTATTCTTTTCTTTTTGTTTGTTGTGCTTTGTTTCTTTTTCCAGTTTGTTTCATGTGTGTGTGTTTAATTGCTTTTTGCTTTGGTTTTTGCTTAGGTTTTGTCTGTCTTATTTCATTCTTCCAGACCAATTCTACAGGAACCACTTAAAAAGGTATTAAGCACAGAAGAAAGGAAGAAAAATAATGACCACCTACTTCCCAAGAAAGCAGGAGAACACAGAATCAACAGAGAATACATCACAACTGCAAACTTGAAAACACACACATACATCAACCCAAAAGTTGAGATAAACAAAGAAAAAACTGTACAAGACCCTCATGACGGATAAACAATCACATTTCAATAATCAGCCTGAACATGAATGGAATAAATGCACCACTGAAAAGACACACAATGGCAAACTGGATAAAAAACCATGACCCAATAATTTTCTGCTTTCAGAAAACTAGTCTCACAACAATGAACACACACAGACTAAAAGTTAGAGAATGGAAAACAAATTTCCAAGGAAATGGATCACAAAAGAAGGCAGGAGTCATGATTTTAATATCAGACAAAACAACTTTTTTTGTGTGCTTCTTTATTTTTCTTTTTTTTAATCAATATTTTTTTATTATGGTTTTGTGGGGTACAGTTAAGGGTTAGGTATACAAATACGTTTCATTCAGTCACCCTGTTGAAAAGAGGTGTTTCCCCATCCCCAGACAGATATTCACTACTGTTAATCCCATCTCCCTCGCCCCCCATAGTTTCCCACTACTATCAGTCATTTTCTTATAGTACTACATTGGATGTTAAAGGTCCATTATATGAGTGAGAACATGTGATACTCGGATCTTTGTTTCTGTGAGTGGTCACTCAGTATTATAGACTCTAGGTCCATCCAGGTTGCTGCAAAATTCATGATTTTGTTACTTTTTATGGCTGCATAGTATTCCATCGTGTATATGTACCACATTTTTTTAATCCAGTCCTCTTTTGATGGACAGCATTGTTGCTTCCAGGTTCTTGCTATTGTGAACAATGCTGTGATAAACATACATGTGCAGGTATCTTTTTGATAGAGTGATTTGATTCTTCAGGATATATTCCCAGTAGGGGGATTGTGGGGTCATATGAGAGGTCGATATTTAGGTTTTTTAGGAATGGCCACACTGCTCTCCACAGAGGTTGCACTAGGTTACACTCCCACCAACAGTGTAGAAGTGTTCCCTTTTTGCCACACCCTCTCCAGCAGCTGTTATTTTTTGAGTTGTTGATAATTGTCATTCTGATTGGAGTTAGGTGATATCTCAGTGTGGTTTTGATTTGAATCTCCCTGATGATTAGTGAGGCTGAACCTTTCTTCATGTGTCTGTTGGCTACTCAGATGGCTTCCTTTGTGAAGTGTCTGTTCATATCTTTTGTCTATTTTATAATGGGGTTGTCTGTTTTTTTCTTTTCAGCACATTTGAGTTCCTTGTAGATCCAAGATATTAAGCCTTTGTCAGACTTGGAGTTGGCAAATACTTTTTCCCAGTCTGTAGGCTGTCTCCCTGCTCTCTTGATGGTTTCTTTGGCTTTGCAGAAGCTTGTCAGTTTAATAAGGTCCCATTTGTTTATCTTCTCTCTTATGACCTGTGGGTTTCAGGTTTTGTTTAGGAATTGGAGGCCAGTTCTGATTTCCATGAGGGTATTTCCTTCATTTTCAAAGGTTCTTATGGTTTGAAGTTTTACATTTAGGTCTCTGATCCATTTGGGGTTAACCTTTGTGCATGGGAATAGATAGGGGTCCTGTTTCAATCTTCTGCATGTGGCCAGCCAGTTTTCCCAGCACCATTTACTCTATAGGTTCTCCTCTCCCCAGTGGTAGGTGGTGGAGGCTTTGTCGAAGATGAGTTGGTTGAGAAATTGAGGTTTTGTTACTGGAATCTCAATTCTATTCCATTGGTTTTTATGCCTGTTCCTATACCATTACCAAGCTGTTTTGATGATTGCAGCTTTATAGTAAAGTTTGAAGTCTGGT
>NW_007258210.1:0-1971 GCF_000164805.1 Carlito syrichta | reverse complement strand
TCTTGGTCATTTGTGTCCCATATGAATTCCTGTGTTGTTTTTTTCTAGGTCTGAGAAGAATGTTGCTGGTAATTGATGGGTATTGCATTGAATTTGTAGATTGCCTTAGGTAAGATGGACATCTTCACAGTGTTGATTTTTCCAATTCATGAGCATGGGATATTTTTTCATTTGTTTGTGTCATCTTTGATTTCTTTGAGCAGTGTTTTGTAGGATACTTTGTAAAAGTCTTTCACATCTCTGGTTAGGAAGATGCTAAGGTATTTCATCTTTTTGCAGCTATTGTGAATGTAATTGTGTTTTTTAGTTGGGTTTCTGTTTGTTTATTATTGGTGTAAAGAAATCGATTGTCTTTTGCACATTTATTTTGTATCCTGAATCTTTGCCAAAGCCCTTTATCAGTGTAAGGAGGTATTTGAGAAATGCTCTTGGGTTTTCAAGGTACACCATCATATCATCTGCAAAGAGAGATAACTTGACTTCCTCTTTTCCTATTTCGATACCCCTGATTGTCTTCTCTTCTCTGATTACTCGAGCCAGTACTTCCAATACTATGTTGAACAGGAGGGTTGAGTGTGCGCATCCTTGTTTTGTTCCAGTTTCCAGGGGAAATGGTTCCAATTTTTGTCCGTTTAGGAGTATGTTGGCTGTGGGTTTCTCATAGATGGCTTTTACTATTTTGAGATATGTTCCCCATATGCCTAGATATTCAAGGGTTTTTATCAAGAAGGGATGCTGGATTTTATTGAAAGCTTTTTCTGTGTCTAATGATATAATCAGGTGGTTTTTGTTTTGACATCTGTTGATGTATTTAATTACATTTATGGTTTTACGAATGTTGAACCAGCCCTGCATCCCAGGACTGAAGTCTACCTAGTCATGATGGATGATTTTTGAGATGTGTTGTTGAATCTGGTTTGCTAGGATCTTGTTGAGAATTTTAGCATCTATGTTCATCAAAGATATTGGCCTGTAGTTCTCTTTCTTTGTTGGGTCTTTACCTGGCTTGGGTATCAATGTGATGTTGGCTTCTTAAAATGATTTGGGGAGAGTCTATCTTTTTCAATTGCCTGGAATACCTTCAGTGGGATTGGTATCAGCTCCTCTTTAAATGTCTTGTAGAATTCTGCTGGAAAGCATCTGGACCAGGGCTTTTTTTGTAGGTAGTTTTCTTATTACGTAGTTGATTTCTTTGATTGTTATTGGTCTATTTAGGGTCTCAATTTCTTCTTGTTCCAACCTAGGTAGGTTGTGTGATATCAGAAAGTCCTCCATTTTCTTAAGGTTTTCAAGTTTGTTTCCATACAAGTGTACGTAGTAGTCTCCAATGATCTTTTATATTTCTTCAGGGTCAGATGTGACTTCATCTTTTGTGTTTCTGATTGTGCTTATTTGGGTTTTTTCTCATTTTTCTTGGTAAGTCTAGCTAGGAGATCATCCATCTTGTTTATCCTTTCAAAGAACCAACTTTTTGTTTCACTGATTTTTTTATATTATCTTTTTGTCTTCTATGTCCTGGATTTGGGCTTTTATTTTGGTGATCTGGATTCTTCTTCTGAAATTTGGGTTTTTGTGGTCTTGCTTTTCCAGCTTCCTTAGGTGGCTTGTTAGGCTGTTAATTTGTGTTCCTTCCATTTTCTTCATGTGTGTTTGAAGGGATATAAATTCACCTCTTACTACAGCTTTTATGGCATCCCAGAGATTTTTGTAAGACGTTTCTTCATTTTCATTTGTTTCCAGGTATATTTTGATCTCTGTTTTGATTTCATCATTGACCCAGGAGTTGTTTAACATCATGCTGTTTAGTGTCCATGTCTTTGTGGGTTTTGGCAGGACCTTTTTGGTGTCAGTGTTTATTTTTATTCCACTGTGGTCCGAGAAGGTGCATGGTAGAATTTCGGTCCTTTCAAATTTGCTTATGCTTGATTTATGGCCAATTATGTTGTTGATCTTAGAATACATTCCATGCAG
>NW_007258209.1:350546-381253 GCF_000164805.1 Carlito syrichta | reverse complement strand
TGCGGTGGCCGGGAGCGGCCACTGCACTCCAGTCTGGGCGACAGAATGAGACTCCAACCCCCCCCTAAAAAAAATCCCTATCATATATCAAATATCCACAGAAGATAAGGCTATTTTAGAGCTTTTTATTCTGTTTTCATGGTCTACTTATCTTTTCTTCCAACTTTACTAAGCTTCATATATATAACTTATAGCATGTTTAATATCTGAAAAGGAGAATCTTTCATATTTACTTCCAGAAAAATCTCTGTCATTATCTCTTTGCCATCTGCCTTACCCCCTTTAGTCTCTGTGTTCTTTTCTACAGGAAACGTGATCAAGTTAGATGTTACATTTTTTATTCTGCCTTCTGTGTTTCATCTCCTTGTCTCTTTGTACTGGCTATTTTCGCCTAATGAATCACCTTCTTACCCATTGGTATTCTCTTTAAATGTGTATATTCTGTTGTTTAACAAGTTCTTTGAGAATGGAGTGTCTATTCTCATATTTTCCACATCTATACATTATACTTGGTAATTTTTCAATTCTTCCTGGACATCCTTTATTTTCTCTTATTTACTTAAGATTTTCATTTCTCTTTTATTTATAGAAACAGATTAAGTATATGTATTTTTAATTTATGCCTCACCATCCCAAAATCTGTGGTCATTCCAAAAATCGAACTATGGTGTCTGTGCTGACCCTCAGGGCCTGTTTTACAACTTCTGTGATTGGAATTGTGAATGCATAGGCTATACCCCTTTAATGCAAAAATATTTTGAGAGAATGGGTTTATTTTTTCCTGTCAGTCACATTTGGAAAATACTAATTGAAACTGTTTTACCTTAAATTATGTATTTTGTTTATTTGCTTGTTGAGACCACACAAGCACTGTGAGTTCAGGCTCCAAACTCACATAAGAGACGCCTTGTACTAGGGCTTCCTAGTAGAGATTATTTACTCACATTCACCCAGGGCCAAGACTAAGACTGATATGTTTTCTTGACCCTGCTTTTTGTGGAATTATTACTATTACAATTGTGATTTGTGTTTCAATTTTTACCAAGGGCATAGCTCACTCCAAGGAGGCAGCTTTATTGAGTATCAGACACATCATCTGCTCATATCCATTAAAACTAAAGTGATGTTTTTCATGGTTTTTCTTGGTGGTTCCAGGTTCTATTGAACACAGCATTTGTTCTGGATTTTTAAAAAATAAAATAGTTTGCTATTTTTGTTGAATTCAAGTAAGCTAGTACAGTTTTGAAAAACTTTCCCTTTGTAGTTCTAACTTCTGTCGTGATCTAGTTGAGTAGTGTGTGGGATCACATTTGTGACCAGCAAAAGAATCCTTTTAATACCATGTGAAGTCTGAAAAATGACCGGTGGATAACCTTGCTCACTTTTCCAATATGGCCAACAAACCCGATATAACAAGGATATCTCTTTGAAGAACAGCATGCTGAGTTTGTTCAGACATGAGCAGAGGGAATGGTTAGCACTACACTACAGAGGGCGCTGCACACAGCTATCTCTACCAGCCACCTGGTAAATGGCTAGTTGTGTCTTGGTCTGTGATATTATTCTAGATTAATTTTGCTGATTTTTTTTATTGTAAGTTTTTTGTGCACGTAAGAAAAGGGAAACAGAGTCTGTTATTTTGCATAGGCTTCATTACCATAAAAGAATGCAGAGTTTTATACCAGTGTCTTCAGTTGCTTCAAATATAAAATTAATTAACTCAATGTTTTGCTTCTTTTTCTTTTTTGGGGGGGGAGGGGCTTCTTTTTCATGCAATTCAAAAAAGCTTTGGAATGTTTATTCTGTCAAAGGTGAAATAATTAATGTATTGTGAGTGGTATTGCAATTGTAAGGTTAGATTAAAATACTCAACTTAGAAAAATTTTTGGTTATTTACAGTATCATGGAATAAATGATGTTTTTTATCATATTAAAAAACCTCTGGGGCAGAAATGCACTTGGATTTGTTATTATAAAGGTATAATTTATACTGAGTCCAAACCATCTATAGTGTTCTCCTAATGAAAATAAAATATATGGTTGTTACAAATATTTTATGAACACACACACATTTATTGTCACCCAACTACAGAATTACTAAATTCATATCATGAACCTTATGTTAGATCACATAGATAGACAAATAGATAGATTACATTTAGGTATCTCTGTGTGTGGGGTGTATGTGTGTGTGTGTGTGTGTGTGTGTGTGTGTGTGTGTGTGTGTGTGTGTGTGTATGTGTGTGTGTGTGTGTCAGCATGATAGAATACACTTTCTTTATTGTCTATCAATAAGTCAATTAGAAAAGTATATGACTTTTAAAGAACTCTTTCTAAAGTTAACCTAGTTGTGGTTGGGTGCGGTGTCTCAAGCACTTTGGGAGGCAGAGGCAAAAGGATTGCCTGAGCCCAGGGGTTCGAGACCAACCTGGGCAATTTGGTGAAATGTTGTCTCCAAAATAAATTTTTAAAAAATTAGCTGAACCTGGTAGTGTGCATGCGTAGTTCCACCTACTTGGAAGACTGAGGTGGAAGGATTACCTGAGCCCACCAGGCCGAGGCAGCGGTGGCTGTGAACTTGCCACTGCACTCCAGCCTGGGCGACAGAGTGAGACTTCAACTCAAAATAAATAAATAAAATAAAAAATAAATGAAGTAACCTAGTTGTCTACAATGACATTGAACTATATTTAATAAAAAGAGTTCTCTAAAATTTGTTGTATGCTGTTTAAATCCTGTTGGAAAACTGTAATAACATTATTCAGTGACTGAAAACCAACATATATCCGGTTTTAGAAAAGTATAACTTATTGAAAGTAAATTCTGCAAAGAGGAAACACCAAAATTTACCAAAAACTCAACAAATAAATGGAACATATTAAAAAATAATAGCTCAAGTAATATCCAAGTTTTACTTTAGGAAAAAATAGCTATTTGGAATGCCTCCATTTGTAGATAGAATCTTCTGATGGAACATCAGTGATTAATTCCATAATCTGCATTCTGCAGCAAAATATAATTAATTTGAGAGGCTTATGATTTTGCAGAATCTAAATTTGGTGAAAGATTCAAAAGAAAACAGAGACTATATCTGGTTAATTTTGTTGTGTAATAGTATATGAAAAACAAAGTTTCTCTGCAAGAAGACAAATTGAATATATCCATAAAAACATTTGGAGTACTTACACATTTCACTAAAAACAACATTTGAATTGACAACATTCTCCATTTAGGTTTTTTTTCTGAGCCCATGAATTGTCTGAATCTCTGTAAAGAGAATGCTCTTTCTGTGAGAGTCAGTGAAGCTGTCAAAATTTTCAAATGTGTTTACCATAAATTGTGACTTTGAGGAGGACTGCAGGTAGTTTTCCAAAAACAGATTACAAATAGTGAGAACTTGATTTATACCATATAACCTTCAGACAAATATCCATGAACTAGTATTAGAGACATATTTAGCTAAGGAGCCGAACATCGTGCATGTTTATAAAACTAGTTGACCTAACTTCAGCAGAAGAATCCAGATCACCAAAATAAGCCCAAATTCAGAACCTAGAAGCGAAAAACAAAAACAAAAGCAAACAAACAAAAAAAGTAGTTAAAAAGTTCTCCTCTGCCATCAAAGATGAGCAAGAGCAAATCGAATGGATGAAGCTTGTTAAGAAGTGTTAAATGAAGACAGCAGAACCTAAATTAGGTACTAATTCATGAGGTACATGTGAGT
The DNA here is from genome assembly GCF_000164805.1 of Carlito syrichta. Classification (NCBI taxonomy): domain Eukaryota; kingdom Metazoa; phylum Chordata; class Mammalia; order Primates; family Tarsiidae; genus Carlito; species Carlito syrichta. Next base: position 377,529 of record NW_007258209.1, on the reverse strand, counting down.
AAAATAAGGGTGTGGAACATAGGGAGAGAGAGGAGGACAAAAAGGGAGCATATTCATAAGACATTGAATGTTTATGAGGCCCTCGGTGATCATGAGGTCTTAAATTGGACATTCACTGGTGACACCACTCTGGGATATGTGTTGGCTTCCCAAGAGACACAGATGCAATTCATACCTAGTAAGCAGTTAAGCAGAAAGTCTCAACTGTGGTTGGCCTTGTTGGTCCTGCCTTTCCCAGAAGAACAAGCCTGTGACATGTTGACCACCGTCAGTCCAGTTTCTCGTGATGACCTCTGGTTTTTAGAGCCACAGCTGGCAGCAAGGAAAGCTGCCCTGGCAGCAAGCGCATCAGCACATATGACCACACATGTGTGTTCCAGGACTGAGGTGGTGTGAGCTCTGTACTCCAGTGCTCTTGAGTGCACCAGGAGAGAAGGACAAGAAGATACAAGAAGAAAAGGAATGGGGGAAACTGGCTGCTTACTCAAAAAAGGCCAGGTTAACCTGGATAAGTTGAAGATTTAATCTGGAAATGACAAAATTAGTTTGAAGAAATTTAGCTAGTGCCACCACTGAGGAATTATAGGTGCTTATGAGCAGTTGAACTGGGTTACACGATCATATTTCATATTTCTGTAATCGAGGTTCTGATTGTGAGCCCTAATTCCATACTGTATCTGTGAATGAATGGATGTGTATATGTACCAAAATTCTAAAGATATTTTTCACAGTGGTAGGATTTCAGGTACATTTTACTTTGTATTTGAAGTATTTACCGATATGCAATTTAACTACAATGTAAATATATGAAATTTGTAGCTATACTTAGTGTACTATTTGTAGTATTTACATTATTTAAGAAACACTGTTGTTAAATATACTAATTAGATAAAAGCTTTGGCCCAGTTGGTGTGTCAAACTCAACAGAAGTGGCACACAAAATAAATTTTACTGGAATATAAGTTTCTGATTTGAAATTCATCAAGTCACAATTTGATCCATTTTTGACTGACTTCTGTTGCTCACTTTGTTGTTTTCTGGCTTTTCTTCTTCTTGCTTGTTTTATTTTGTTGACCTATTTGATTGAGAGTTCTATAGAAAAACTCTGATTAGCAGTCTCACCCATTGTCTGAGCCCTGAGGTTCAAGACCAGCCTGGGCAACTTGGTGAGACCTCGTCTCTACAATAAATCACAAAGAAAAAAAAATTAGCTGAACATGGTGGTGTGCATCTGTAGTTCCAGCTACTTGGAATGCTGAGGTGGAAGGATAGTTTAAGCCCAGCAGGTCGAGGCTGCAGTGACTGTGAGCGTGCCACTGCACTCCAGCCTGGGCAACAAGAGTGAGACTCCGATTCAAAAAAAAAACAAACCTCTCAACCATATTTAGAACTTGACTGGCAGGTACCAGAGGCAGTCACCAAGCTCACAAAGACAAGCCAGAATCAGAAATCATCAGGCTGAGGAAGATGGCCCTACTGAGGCAGAGGTCAAAAACAGATGTGTCTGGCTAACCGCCACCCCTGCCATCCTGCACTCCTCAGATATGCTTCTGAGGGTCTGGTGGCCACTTGACATATTTCAAAGTGGGTTTTGTTTCTCTCCTGGAAACTTTATGGTAAGTGATTGTTTAACTTTATTAGGAATTACCATTCCTCTTATAGGTATGCTTGTTGAGCAACAACAGCAGTGATTTCAAATCCATTTTGTCCAATCGAGTGGGAAATCACAGCCTGGCAACTTGTCGGTGGTTTTTGTTACTTTCATGTTTGTATCTTAACATTTGCTGAATCCAGATGAATAGATGGCTTTGGTCCTCTCAAAAGAAATCACAATGTCAGCTTCATACTTGTTTTATGGTGGAAAATCTTTGCCATCATAGTTTTCACATGAAAGATATATTTGCCACTTCCCAAACGTCAAGTCTAATACAAAGGGGATATAAATGATATATTTCTTTGTAGCCGTCAACCCTTTAAGGTTATGACATGATGTGACATACCTATTTGTCATGATCAGGTAAGCACTTTTACTGATGTCTTGATTTTTTAGTGTTTTCAAGTACTATACACAGTCTGAATTTATTCTGGGGTGCACAAATTTTTATAGGATGTATTATGTCAAGTCTCATTTATAGTTAATTAAATTGTTACCATTGATACATTAAATATTTCACTGTAACCAGTATTACATATTATACATTAAATATTTCTCTATAAATCAAGATTTCTCCTGATCTTTATTTTTTAAGTAAAAATAAAAATAGCTAACAGAATGAGATGTAATTTAATAGACATAGCCCACAGTGGCAACCCTGACTGCTTTTAAAACATAAATACAGTTAGGAAAATTTTTTTCTATATAATGACTTAGTTGAATATAAAACACAGTGCCATTTTCTTAAATGAACAAAGGGATAAATTAAACATTGAATGTTAACAAAATGAAATACTGAATATGCAAAGGTCATGACAGTATCAATGTTTGAAATACCAAATATGTAAATGTCATGACAATATCAATGGTTTGTCACAAAATGAATCTTTTAAAGAAGTTCAAGTTATGCTTATTTTTCCTAATTTTTTTGTATTTCTATTGTTCTTTCTTACTCCACAGATTAGAGTAATAGCCGGACATGTGTCTGTAATCCCAGCCATCAGGAAGTTGAGGTGGCAGAATCGCTTGAGACCAGACGTTTGAGTTCAGCCTGGACTACATAGTGAGATTCAGTCACTAGTAAAGTTTTTAAAAATATCTTTAAGGCCGGGCTCGGTGGCTCAGCCTGTAATCCTAGCACTTTGGGAGGCCGAGGTGAGTGAATTGCCTGAGCCCGTGGGTTCGAGACCCGCCTGGGCAACTTGGCGAGACCTCATCTCTACAAGAAATCAAAAATTAGCCGGGCGTGTAGCTCACGCCTGTAGTCCCAGCTACGCCTGTAGTCCCAGTTACTTGGAAGGCTGAGGCAGAAGGATCGCCGGAGCCCAGAAGGTCGAGGCTGCGGTGGCCGGAAGCGGCCATTGCACTCCAGTCTGGGCGACACAGCGAGACTCCAACTCAAAAAAAAAAGAAAATCTTTAAAATAAGAAATGTTATCATTAGTCACTTTTGGATCACTTTCTACTTTTCTAAGTAATTCTATTTTTGTTAAAAATAGCAACAACTATTTGTCTTCATTCTATGAAGTCATACCAGAAGAATGTGCGTATTTATATTTCAGCTTTCTCTGCCTATGGCACCGAAAAGAATTTAGATTTGTTTTACAAATTATTTCAAATGTAAATGCATTAATAAAGATGTTATTTTGGTGCATCACTTCTACCAGCATTTCTGATACAGTTTCATTTAAAATGCACAGAAGGGAATCACATTTTGTCCATGGGCCTTGTGATTCAGAACCACTGCTACCACCTACCACGATGTCTTGCCCACGTCCTAGTGCCTCCTCCCAAGCACGCGAAATCTATTTCCCATTTAAAACTTTGCAACGTAAATATCATTATTGTCCTTATACAACTGAATACACATGAAGATGAGAATTAACATTGAAATGTATTGAATCTTTCTTTTGCAGCTGCAACCTAAGAGCACCACCGTATTTTCGTCTCAGCAGAAAATCCCTCTCCCTTGCACTTTTCCCTTAGTGATGTCTTGCTGATAGCTATTTTCTACAAAGAAAGTGCCGTTAGAAAGCTTTAACGATTGTTGGGAGTGCAATCTTTGTTTAACATGGCGGTCTGAGAATCACATATCTATATTATGTATGTGTTATTATATATAATAAATATAATTTTTGTGTAAATAAGGTTTAACACAAATTGTACTGTGGTTCGAGTTAAAATGAGAAATTGAAATACTGCCTAGTTGGAACACTGTATCTGTTGTGTTTCAATCCTACAAGTGACTAGTATTACTCTTGAGACTGAGGTTGCTGCCTTCTTTGAGTCATGATCAGTTGGATGAAGTCTTAGATTAAAACTATTTTTTCTTTCTACTTTTGGTCTTCTGAGGTGCCTCATTTTGATATAAATCCAGTGCTCTTGTCAGTGGTGTGTTCACACAACCTAACAAGTAAGTGCTCTCAGTAAATATCTACGAATGAATGAAAGAGCTATTGGTAAGTAACAAGAATAACCAAATAAGAATAGACTGATAACTAGACTTTTTGTCAAAGTCCTACGTCTTAAATTGTTTGAGGTACTTTTAAGTAAATTACAGGTACAAAACCATGCATTTCTATGGAGTGAGCGTGAGCTACCAAGAGTCAGGTATTGTGACAGTCATCTTACATATGTTACAGTGTTCAGTCTTCTCCCCAACCTCCAGTGGAGAGGTGTCGTTATCACCTATATGTAGATGAGGATGCAAGGAGGTTTAACGGAGTTGTGCAGCTTGCTCCTGTTTGAAATCTAGTGAGTGCTGGAGTCAGGATTTGCTCTTAGAACTCAGGCTCTGGCGTGTGTGCTTACAGGACAAGACTGTGCTTTCCTTCACATGGCTGCATGCTCATTAGCATTTCATAATTATTATAGGTGGTCAGCAGGTTGGCCATTATAATGGCCACTACTTGGGGAATTTTTTCAGCTACATTTAATGCTTTTATTTTCTTCTCTATTTCCAGAGAACATTTTGTTTTGGAAAAATCTGTTTTATTCCTCCAGATAAATTTCATGTGTAATGTGCCAAAATTGTGCTATCTTTTTTCAATGCAGTGTTTTACTTGAGCCAAGTTGTTCTTGAGATTTATATTTGAAAAATGGTGGCCCTTATTTCAAACACAAGATTTTAAAGAGATTATAACATTCAAGTTTGCTTTTTCACATGTCTAACCTAAAGGGATCATACACATAAAAATATTTACAAATAATTGCTACGCAGTCTGCCTCTCAGTCACAAAGTAACAGGATAAAATGAGAATGATCTCACCAGATACTTCCTCTTAGAGAACATTGAGTCTCAACGATTATGCAAGATAAACACAGCAAAGGTTGCAGATTTTATCTGAGCAGCTGGATACAGCTACCTTAAGCTGGTGTGTGTTGACAGTACATTTTTATGTGTAAATAAAGTATCTGGCAAAAGTTGGTCATTCCGAAAGTCTTATTTTTTTTCCCTATTAGTAAGTATTCTTTGATAACAGTGTCTTTGTACTACAATTTTCATAGCATGTGCTATAGCATATGTCAGGAATTTTTTTTCTTTAAATTTTCATGTGAAAATTATATTCTACTCTATGTAAGAATTTGATCCATAAAATTAGATGTTAATTGAAATTTAGAAATCTAATAAATATTTTAAATTCATAGCACTATTTAAAGTCACCCATCAGTGGCATCAGAATGAAAATTATGACTTTCTCATTTATATGATTTAAAATTGAACTGTTAATCTGCACAGTTGCTTAAACCTTTTGTACTTAATAAAAAGCAGTTGCAGCTCACAGGTTATCTCACTTTTTATATGAGAGCTTTGGAAAACACAAAAGTTGCCTTCAGTGACTCAAATTGTTGAGACATTCTTGGACAATTAGAATTGAATAGTGTTTTATTAACGTAAAAAAGATAACTTGTTGATCAATTTGAAATTCAACATGGGACAAAGATGTTTTTGTCTTGAAGACAAGTACATGGGTCTCGTGACACCCATAGGGTCACAGGAAAATGAATAGGGTGATGTGAACTGATCTAGTGCCCCCAACAGGAAGGAACAGAGAACAGTACCCACATCCAAGCTTCCCAAAGCTCACTGGTTCTCCTTGGCTTCACCACTTTCTGACAGAGGACCGAGATATAGAGGAAGGGAAGGAGCTGCATCTCAGCTCACCTCAGATTGCCACAGCAAACACAGGCATGCCACAGAAAAAACATATTCAGACCCACAAATGCTTCCCAAGGGTGAAGGATTCCATCGAAGTAGTCAGTTGGAGTAACTTTGGGTTTCTGCTGGTTCTTCATGCTTCTGACATAATCGCTAAAAGAACTTTTTGTCTGATGAGCTCATTGGAATGATTTAGAGATGCAAAGCATTGTCTTATTACTGCATAATAGAAGATGAAGAATTTATAGCAGGGTTGGCGGACACCCATGGCTGAGAACAGGTGAAAAGGGATAGAGTAAAGCCGAAGAAGAGAGAAGCAGGCATGGAAAGTCAGCAAGGTGTTATGAGACTGGTGGGGCTGCACCTTGGTTGACACAACAGTCAGAAATCCTGGGTCTTTGGTGGTTAAAGTGGTTATAAAGATAAAGGATGTCTGATATTGAAGTTGTTTTCTTGCTGTGTTATAAATTCACTTTCAAGTCCTGAAGCCTTCAGCAAAAACTACTTTTCTTTTGAATGCTTAGTTTGTGTGTATTTATGGTGCTGCTTATTGCTTGTTTTTCTCCTTGTATTAAATCAAGGAAAGGTGTCTAGCTCCCCTCTAAGGCTCTGGTCATCCGAAGCAAAAACGAATGTGTAGGATCCCAGAATCATTCATGCTTCCATTCAGCAGAAGCAGGAGCTCAGCAACAAGGCTGCTGAAACGTGAGGAAGCCTTTGAGTTTCAACATGTCCTATAACATGGATCAAGCCAATATTTTCTAGATATTCAGTGGCAGGGTATCTACATGACAATTGAGTTTCCCAGAGCAGAGGAAATAGGACTTTTCTTACATCCCACTAGAGGTTATTCATCTTGACAAAAGCCTGCCAACCTCAAAGATTATTGGAAATCTTAGGCCATAGAGAGATAAGCAATACTGAAGCAGTTAAGAGGGCATGGGGGCACCATTGGAGACAGAAGTTTGCATTTACAGAGGTCTGTTGTCTTCACCAGCATAGACCTCAGGTGGTGCAGGCAGGAGGCTTCAAATGGTGGGGACTTTGCCCTAAATTTGTACATAGAAAAAAACTCTCTTTAGTGAGTCCCAATCCATGACCCTGCATTGGCTTCCTGTTAATGGACCATGTAGTGAATCAGCTTTCCTGGGAGCCCTGTCTACCTTCTTGCAGCACCTGAGTGAAACCAATCTCTTTTGGGGTTGAAGCACACCCAATTAATTGTTTGTTTATATGCTAAGAATGATACCTTTGGGTCTTATTCAACTCTGCCTATTATTGGCATCTGCAGGATTTTATAAGAAGAACTGGGGAGAGTTGTGTATCATGACCCCAAAGTGTAAAAAAAACTATGTAAGACATCTGCTGATTTCCTCTTTTTTTCTTTCCTCCCCTCCTCTCTGCTGAAATATTTAACAAATGATTTGAACTTGCAGTGGACTTGACTCACAGGTAGGCAAGTGGTAGAAGTTCATGCATTAATTAATGGAAAACGATTAGTTAAGTTACAACGTCTGCTACAAAGAGAGGCATGGGAATAAATATACAGGAGAAAATATTTGTAAAACACTTATCTGATGTAGGACTTCTGTCCAAAATATACAGATCTCTTAAACCTAAACAGTAAGAAACAAAACAACATAATTATTATGGGAGCAAAGATCTGAATAGATGCCTCAACAAAGAAGATGTACAGGACCATAGGAACATACAAATATGTTCAACACCATACATCAGGGGGAAAATCCAAACTCAACAACACTGAGCTATAATGGATATCTATAGATATCTATTAGAATGGCTATAGTGGGGAGGGGGACATGGGGATTTATAAACTACCAAATAGCAATGAGGACAGAGCTACAGGGACTTTCACTCATTGCTCATCTGAGTGTAACACAGTGCAGACGCTTTGTAAGAAAGTTTGATAGTTTCTGATGAAGTCAAGCATAGCTTTACTGTGTCATTGAGTGAATGTGTTCCTAGGCATTGACCCAGTGGATTTGAAACCAAAATATGTGAGTGTTTATAGAAGTTTTACTCATAATCTCTAAACACTGAAAACAACAAGAATGTCTTCTGAGAGGTGTATGGATAAGCAAATCATGATCCTTAAATATAGAGAGGTATTGTTCTGCAATAAAGTAGAATAAGCTATCAAGCTACACAAATATATGAATAACTGGTAAAGGAATATTGCTAAGTAAAATAAATCATTATTTATTTTTAATTAGGGGTCTCACTTTGTCACCTAGGCAGGAGTGCAGTGGCATTATCAGGGCTCGTGGCAGCCTCCATCTTTTGGGCTCAGGTGATCCTTCCTCCTGACTCTCTCAAGTAGCTGAGACTAGAGGCACACACCACCATGCCTGGGTAATTTTTGACTTCTTAAAAATAGAGATGAGGTCTCACTCTGTTGCCTAGACTACTCTTGAACTCCTGAGCTCAAGCAATTCTTCCACCTTGGCTTCCCAAAGTGCTGGGATTACAGGTGTAAGCCACTATACCTGGCCGAAGAAAACATTCTGAAAAGAATAATTACCATATTATTCAATTTATCTGATGTTCTGGAAAAGGTAAAATAGAGAGACAATAAATAGACCAGTGGTTGTCAGGAGTCTAGGGCAGGGAGATGGTAAAATAGGTGAAGCATACAGTTTTTTGTTTTGTTTTGTTTTGTTTTGTAGTGGAGAAACTGTCCTGTATTATATTGCAATGATGAATATATGATACCTGCATTTGTCAAAACCCATTGAACTTTATGGGGATATCTGTACATCTATATCTATATACATATTTAAACTATCAAGAGAATCTGGGTTTCCAGGATGGAATGCAGAGTGTGTAACAAAATAATTTTACCGAATTACAAATTTATGATAACACCTCATGGAAGTGGGGGAAGGTGAGAGATTCTGACCTAAGTAATTTTGAACACAAACAGAGTCTGTAAGACTAAAGACAAGAGGAACTGTGCATAACCACTGTACTCTCCTAAATGAAGTGATTTCCCATGGCAGTACAGCTTCACAACCCAAACCACTGTACGTGTATACTGAAATTGAGCAATTAAAAAAGCAAATGGCAGATGGTTGGGGTTAGGTTTCTCACTGTTGGAGTGAAAAGTTACGGTAAGTAGAGGTAGGAGACCAGAATGATCCACGTAACAATGGATTCAAATTGAAGACATCAGTAAGAACTCAAATTTATCTTAATATAAGTACAGATAGTTACATACAGTTATATCTGTAGATACATTTATATACATGGGTTAGCATCCACACCTATATTTCCTTGCCTTCTCAAGGTAAAGGGCCTAGAAGCAATGAAACCCCAAGAGTAACAACCACACCTAGGCTCCAGGCATTAATTTGCAATACTGTTTTTCAAGCAAAAGAATCAGGGCTCCTCGGAGAAATGACTGAGTCCAAGACTAAGCAGGACATATCCAAGATGAGCTTGGGATATCTTAGAGGTTAGAAAATGGTGAAGTGTTCAAAACAAAGGAAAACAAACCCCACAATGATGGGATTGTGTTCCAAGACATAGGAGCCGATAAAAAAAACCCTTGATGGCCAAAGCTGAAATAATCTGATCCCTGTAAAATAGTATTGAGATTGGACATGGTGGCTCACACCTGTGATCCCAGCACTTTGGAAGACTGAAGTGGGAGAATGGCTTGAACCTAGGAATTTGAGATCAGCCTGGACACATAGCAAGGCTTTGCTTCTCAAAAAACAAACAAACAAACAAAACAAACAAAAAATTAGCTGGATGTGGTGGCATGTGTCTTAGGAGGCTGAGGCAGAAAGATCATCTGAGTCCAGGAAGTAGAGGCTGTGTTGAGCCTTGATTATGCTACTACACTCCAGCCTGGGCAACAGAGTGAGACTGAGTCACTATATATATTGAATATATATGTTCACTTCAATACTATATTTATTTATATATAGTATTGCATTTATGTATTATATATGCACATATAAATAAATATGTGCATATATATATAATATATAAATAGGCTATATATAGTACACATACATGTTTATATCATGTATTATATGTAACCCAATGTATTAAGAAATGGGCACACACTTGAATAAATAAATGATAGTATCAATAAACACATGGGTTGGGAGAGTTACGTTTCCTGCAGATAATTATAAATGGTGCATGCAGCTACTCTGCCCTCAAGCTGAAGGAGCACATCCCACTCCTCACGTGTGGGTTGTGCACAAAGACTTCTTTCAAAGAGCACAGGACAGACAGTGAGGAGGAAAGAGTGACTATCCAGTGGAGAAGGCTGGGGGACCCCACCAGAAACCAATCAGACTGACAGACTATAAACTTGGTGTAAGTTCACAAAAATGGCATTTTGCCTCAGCAGTCTTCCATCAGAATCCATCACCACATTCTAATTGTGAGAAAAACATCAGGTAGTCTCCATTAGAGGGACCACGTGGGAAATACCTGACCAGTTGTCAAAACTATCAAGGTGACCAAAAAAGAAGAAAAGCCCAAGAAACTGTCACAGCCAAGAGGAGCCTAAGGAGACCTGACAAGTGAATGTATGTAACGTGAGGGTATGTGATGGCATCCTGCAACTGAAAAATGATGTTTAAAAAAACAAAGGGAATCTGAATAAAGTATGGACTTGGGTTTATAACAAGGTATCAATATCTGTTCTCTACTTGACAAACATCTCATCCTAAAGTAAAAAGTTACTAGGGCAGCTAATATGGAGTATATGGAAACTTTCTGTACAATCTTTGCATTTTTCTGTAAAATTTTAAAGGTGCCAAAATAAAAAAGTTTGCTAAAATATACAAAATATATCATATTATTTGATATAAGTATAACATGTTATCACTTTATATGATATATTATAATATAATATATATAATATATTATCACGATATCACTGTGTTTCCTTATACAGACAACTGATCGTTTTAATCCCAAAAGCAATGTAGGAAAACTAATTCCTAGAAACAGTAAAGTTAAGCCATAAACAAATAAACTTTCCGTGTAAACATTCACACAGCAGGCCTCTTTCAGACAGTATCTCCTAAGGACTCTCCCACTCTCGACTCATTTCCCCACCTCTGGATCCAATTATTGTCCCATCACTGGTCTTGCATTTTTATGTCAATGTTTCAGGAAAGACTTGTGTTCCCAAATAACAGCGTGTTCCTCCCCTGTTGAGAGGTCTTCTGATTCACTGGTATCCACTTGGTTCCTAGTTCAGCAGTAGGCATACAGTAAGCCAGAGGATGCTTACTTGAATATGAAAACATTCATTTCGTTGTTCAGAATTTGTCTTTTACTTCTGTTTTAATTTGCAAGTTTCTTCTCCAGCAGCTTGGTCATAAGGTGGCAGTAGATTCTTCTTCCCGCAGTGCACAATTAGAAAATGCATACCGAGGAGCTGTTTGAATAGATTTGCCAAACCTCCATTAAGGCTGGTTTTTTTGTTTTGTTTTGTTTTTAGGAAACTTTGGTGGAGCCGCAGTGTAGTTTCCCTTTATGCCTAATCTCTTTATTTTCTTTTGTAATCAGTCTGAAGCCATGACCTTTAAATGAGTGACATGCACCAGGGTGGGCACATTCCTCATACAGCCTGTGAGATATACCTTTCCTCTTCCCTCCCAGTGAAATGCAGTCCTGAGTTCTGAATGCAACCACAGCCTCCCCATAGAATTGACCCTTGACATTACCACAGATGCAATGGAGCCAAATGGGCGTTCCTGCATGAGGGGCAGCTAAAGCCAGCCTTTGCAGCATGGTAATTCCTGCTTTTTGAGGCACTTTGATTGGATGCATGTTTTTCCTCATCGTACTTGCAGCTTCCAGAATGTCCCTCCTTAGAGGTTTTCTGTCAGCATTTTAAAATATCTATTACGGCTCGTCTCAAAGTTGTCACTTTAAAGAGAAAGCTGCATAAGCCACACCAAAAATGTCTAAATATCAGAGTTCAGGTCATGTAAATAGAAGATCTTTAAAAAAAATACTTTGCCATTAGTAAATGTTGCATTTACAAAGGCAAGTTATGATTTTAGTTAATTATGTGCTTGCATTAGCTTCTCTCAGACTGTTTATTATGTAAGTGGTCATGAAACATTTAAAGGGAAAAATTCAAACATCTTATACTCTAGAAAAAGTAGAGAAGAACTTGTATACCTAATCCTGAATAGTACCCTACACTTTTAAACTAAAATCAACTAAAACAAAAAGTAAGGCTGGACGCAGTGGCTCAAGCCTGTAATCCCAGCGCTTTCAGAGGCTGAGGCTAGAGGATTGCCTGAGTCCAGGGGTTCAAGACCAGCCTGGGCAACTTGGTGAGACCTCGTTTTTACAATAAATCAAAAAGTTAGCTGGGTGTGGTAGCGTGTGCCTGTAGTTCTGGTTGCTTGGAAGGCTGAGGCAGAAGGATCACCGGAACCCAGCAGGTTGAGGCTGAGGTGGCCATGAGTGTGCCACTGCACTCCAGCCTAGGCGATGGAGTGAGACTCCCACTCAAAAAACAAACAAACAAAAAAGTAGAGAAGAAATGTGAGAAAATAAGTCGTTTGATTCTGCATTTCAAGAGGTATTCATAAAATTTTTAGAAAGAATGTAAGATTGTGAGCTAGAGATCCTCAAGGATTTTATATTACCTATACTAAAAAACAAACTAGCTTAAAAAATGTAGCCAAATGCAACTGCGATTGAGAAAAAAAATCCTGTTGACAATTACCCTATGTAGCTTCATTAAGAATGTGGACGGCCTCAGATCACAGCATTTACAAGAATTTTTTGATGCCCAATTGAAACCAAAAATGAGTAAAGCTATGATAAAGTGCATAAATTCTGCATTAATGGCTAACAAATGATCAATTGCAGAAATTAAACTCTAATTTTATAAAAATTATTTTTAGTATATTTTTGAATTTAAATTCTATTAAATTTTTAGTTAATTTTCTGTGCTTTCCAGAGAGAAAATTGCATGATCTGAACCTGATCATTATTTTTCCATTCTTTCTTAATCTTCATACATTCTATATTCATTTTATTGCTCACTAATTGACTATGTATTCCAGAACAATTTAAAATAATAATTATGTTAGCAATCGTTAGTAGTGCTACATTTTAAAAGCATTATCTCCAAGATTGTGCTGTAAAAATCATAGAGATATATATACCTTGTTATGAAAAGAAAGTATCATTGTCTTCTACCTTTGAAAGATTTTTGCATATGATTATTTTTTAATCAGGAAGTGTACTTAATTGAATTAAATGGTTTCTGAGATAATGAAATATGTCTGTCATTTTTGTTGTATTATAGAAAGAGATTCCAAAATATAACAGTAGCCTTGAATTCTTGGCCTAAATCCTACTTACTAGCAGTAGGTTATTTTTTAATGTAACATTCAATTTAATATTCTTGTATTTTAATTTAGTTTTTCCTATTTTTTAATTTTACAACTCTGATCCTAATTCAGATTGATTTATCATTTTCTGTTTTTTCACTTTCTTGATCAGGGTTTAGAATGAGATTACTTTATTATTAATGTACTGCTCCTGGTAAAGCTAAAAGTCAAAATCAAAACCAAAATTACATTTTGCCTTAAATTATACAGGCCTTAAATCTTCCTAATATTTAACTAATTTAGCATTGAGAAATAGAAGAGTATGCTCTTACCTGAATTTGCACTATTTGAGTACATGATACTGCAAATATATTTTTATTTCTTTATTTATTCAGAGAAAAGAACTTACTTTGTCTCCTAGGCTGGAGTTCAGTGGCACCCTTAGTGCTTGCTGCAGTCTCAAACTCCTGAGCAATCCTCTTACCTCAGCATGGGACCACTATGTCTGGCTACTTTTTTTTTTTGAGAGACAAGGTCTTGCTACTTTGCCCAGGCTGGTCTCAAGTAATCCTGGCCTCAAGTGTTTCTGGCCTCAAGTAACCCTCTTATCTCAGTCACCCAAAGTACTGAGATTATAGGCAAATACATGCATCAACAAAATCTCCAATTTATAATATTTATTTTTTATGTTTATTGAGCTAGTCTATGTATGTAGTAACACATCAGGTATCACCAGATGGACTTGTAGGAAAAGCAAAGGCCCCAAACCACCTCTTGCAAATTGCTTCCCATTCTTCAGAGGCAACACTTTAAAGGTATTAGTTTAAGTTGTTATTTAGGTAGGCATCTCTGTAGCTCTAAAAGTACATTGTCCACCTGTACTGGAAATCTGTTAATTCACCTCTCTTGCCTCGCAATTTTGGGATTAACTTCTCTCTTGGTAGACATAATCTTGGAGGGCTAGAATACCCTCACTGGCTGGGAACACAAATGAACAGGCTGGACCAAGTACCCCAATATCTTAGAAGTATGATTGTTAAAGGGAAATTTGTTTACGTGCGTCAAATTATGTTAAGGTCATTTTGGAGGGGCTAATATGACAGCTAAAACGAGAGGATCTCTGTCCTGTCCTGCTACACGAACCACACCACCCGTGTCTCACAGGGTCGTCATTCCCACACCACAACCACAAGTCAGCCAGGCAAGAGAGAGGCAGACAGATTCAAGAGATGGGATCTCTCCTCTCAGTGCTGGGATGACATCTGGGGATATTCAGGTCCACTTGGACATAAAGCTAGAAACTCCTGGTCTTTTCAGTGATATGAGCCCAGCGTTTTCATTTTGCATAAACTAGCTTTAGTAACACCTTTCTCTTCCTTGTAACTGAAAAACTTCTGGTTTAGCAGAAGTTGGAACTGCCTCTGGATTTGTGAGTGGCAGAATGCCTATCTCAGAAGTGATTAACTGCAGTAGGACACAAGGCAGACATAATTCCTGGAAGGTAATTAGCTGGTTAATCTGCACCCATTTGTGACTTGAGACTCTAGCCAGGGGTCCAGCAAAGCTAAAGCTGCAGGGATACAATAGGAAAATATCAGGTTGTTGGGATAAGTTGTCTATTTGTTCCAGACTTGAATTGCATCTCGTAAGACAGAGGCAATTTTGAAGAAAAATCGACAGCAGAAAGAGAACATCATACAGAGTAGTTTATCTACACTGCAGTTCATCTACATCTGCAGGTAGCCAGGCAGCTAAGGTAAATCTCTGGTTATTACAGGAACCAAAGTCTTAGCCTTCAGCTTAAAGTTAGCATGAACAAATGCAAGGACATAGGAAAGTGGAGTGGAACATGATGGATAGCTGTGTCCCTGGGCGAGACTAGTAAACTCTCACCAATTCCATTGCCCCTCTCAATGACCTCAAAGTAAACCCTGTTTGGCTGGATAATCATAGCCCTATTATAAGTCTACACTGTGCATCTTCCTGGAGGAACGAGGTCGTGCTAATCTGTTAATCCTGACTCTTTACCTTGGTCTCTTTTTTCCAGTAGAAGAAACTAAGAAGGAAATGATTTGGCTGAAAGCTAAGGGAATCAACAGTGCCAGGCTATGTTTTTCTCAATAACTGAAGCCCAAGTGCTGGGCTTGACTTTAATAGGCCATGATTTAACAACCTGTTCAAATTTTAATTTCTCATAAACTCTAAACAAGAAAACTATATTTTTAGCATATCACTCCTGCCACACCTGGGCTTGTGACTTCCTCTTTCACCAGATGACTTGCAAGGCCTGGGAGTAACCACCAAAATGTTTCCACTATCCATAGTTTGTTGATTTGGTCTTTCTCTTTTGCTCTGCGAAATTTGTTCATGTGGTTACTGGTCTGTGTTTATGTGTTTATATTTCAGAGTGCAGGTAGCAGTTCTTGATTCTTTTGCTGCTACGTATATAGATCTGCTTTGTGCTTGATTGAGAAGCCTTCCTCAGATCCCTGTGGATGTGGGCATGGCTTATTTAAAGGATTTCTCTGTGACTTCTCCAAATAGCACAGAAAGGGCTTTGCTCGGGGGAGCTCATTTGCCTTCTAGTAGTTATACTTTTCACTTGAATAGAACAATCCATTTCTTCAGCCTGGGAACCTCTAAACTCTACTAGGTTCTATTGGGCAGATGGTGCCTACTCTCCTGTGCCCTCATTCCTGTATGCTGGCTGTGTTTTGTTGGTTGTTTGTTCCTGATTACAATTACATTTCAACACATTTTTATAGTTGTAGGCTGGAAAGATCTCTCTAGGGAGAATGAGCAATTGCAATACAGTTGGAACTAAATGGAGCATGAAATTTTCTAGGAACAACAAGCCAGCAGTTTCAGGGATCTGAGGGTGAGACAAAGCATGGCACTTGGGGAGCCAGACAGAGAAGTGGGCATTAAACAATGCAGAGTGTTTAGTCTAAGATGATGATATTTGTCTTCACCCTGTGAAACTTGGAAAGGCATTTCCTTATCATAAATGTACTGTGGAGAACAGGATTATAGATGGGAAGTGATGGGAGATTTAGAGGACAGTTAATGACATTTGTAATTCATGATAATTATATATGGCTGTGGAAAGATGAAGATATTTTGTATATAGAAGAATAAGACTTCATTAAGGTTTGAATGCAAAGATCTAGGGGAGTATGTTAATGTGGATCCCCAGATTTCTAGCTTGTTTGGAATGATGGCGTGCCATAAATGGAAATAGAAGACCAGGAACACCACCAGGTTTGGGAACAGTAAAGTAAATCACGAGTTCAGTGCTGGATGTGCTTAAGTATATGGACACGCTAAGTATGTTGGAATTGTGTGGGCCTGGATCTCAGCAGAGAGGGGGAAACTATTATGTCATCAGCATTTAGATAGCATAAGTAGAAAGATCAGGGTGCCCAAAACAATGTAATATTGTTTCTGACTGAGTTCAGCTAGAACTCAGCTAGTTTTGCATGTAATTAAAAAACACAATAAAAGGTGACTTGAACACAGAAGACTGTATTCTTCCATGTGAAATATTCAGTGAGCACTAAAGAACCAAGCTGCTAGAGCAGCCTCAGACTCGGTCTATCTCACCCCTTCACTGGATAGGATGGCTACAAGTATGATGAAACTGGCTGCGTGGGCTCCTCACGTACAGCCACATTTATCAGATATTGAAAGATGGTCCTGTTCTCACTCTGAAGCCTGAATCTCAGTGAATCAGTGTAGGCTTCCTCCAATTAAGGGTAATTTTAAAAAGTTTTATATACTATTCTCATGCATGTGCTATTGGCCAGAAGTGGGTCATTTACCATCTTAGTCCATTTGCTATAACAAATTCACCATAAACTGAATGATTTATAGCAACAGGAATGTCTTGTCTACAGTTCTGGAGTCTGAGAAGTCCAAAATCAAGGTGCCGGCTGACTCAATGTCTGGTGAGGGCTTGTGTGCTGGTTCATGGATGTCACTTTCTCTTTCTATCCTCTTATGGTGGAAGGAGCTAGCAAACAATCTGGAGGCTTTTTTGTAAGGGCACTCATTCCTGTTCACAAGGGAAGAGCTCTGATGACCTAATCACCTCTAACACTATCACAATGGGTATTAGGTTTCAATGCATGCCTTTGGGGTGATGCAAACATTCTGACTAAAGCATATAGCTAGCTACAAAGAGAGTGGCAAATGATTTCTTTATTCTTGGTTGACCTATGCAAAGCCAGCTTTTGGGGATTCAATGGCTGAGAGAAAATGGGAGGCCTTGTATTGGAAGACATCAGGCAGTTTTCAACATAGCAAAGACAAATAATGTTAACATCACCTGTAATTGGTGGGCACTTACTTGTCGCTTTCTAGTCTCTCAAGTATTTTCTTGAGTCAATCTTGACCAAGGACCTATGAGGTAGATGAACTAATACTATCCCCATTCTAGAGATGAGAACAAGTGAGGTTGAGTAACTTCTTGGATCCACTGAGGTTCAGGCTTCAGTGTGAGAACAGGACCATCTTCCAAAATCTGATAAATGTGGCTGAACGTGAGGAGAAAAACAGGTTTTGTCAGATTTACATGTTTAGCTGAGTTAAACGAATATCGAAACTAACCCATAAGAATGACCAATTATTACCAGGTTTGACAGACAAATAATCACAGAATCTAGGAGGATTTCTTCTCAACACAATGTTGGAAAAAATTTTTATCTAGAATGGGCATTTATTCATAAGACATCTTAAAAGCAAGGGATGAAACAACATTTATTTATCAATGTTCCCTATTTTCTTCATTGGCATATATATATATAAATACACACACACACACATGCATGCATATGTACCAATTACATGTCCATATAACTATAAATATATATTTATTTATTTGTATATGTATAAATACATATTTAAAATATTTAATGAGCCAGAAGAAAAATTCATGACTCTATTTTTATCACAAGCATTTCAATAAATAGAATTTATATTTATTCCCAAAATATTTTCATCTCATATAATTTCTTGTAATACAAATTATGAAATGTTCTATGTGTTAATTTTCTTATCTATTAGGTTATTTTGTTTTCTTTTTTTTTTTCTCCTTAAATATATGTCTCCTAGTGAAAAAGATTAACTGAACACCTGAAATCAGAAAGAAAAGAGAGGTGGAACAGTAATAGTGAATTATATACTGGGACGTAAATTTGCCAAAATAAAATTGTGAAAGAAGAAAGAGGAAGTCTGGTCACATCCCGCAGGAGACTTGCAAGTTTTCATGTACTCTATCAATCTAATGTGTTATGATAACAGGAAGTAAAGATGGAGGGGAATCGGCCCCACAGAGGTGCATTAAATGAAAGCCTGTTAGATCTGGAGAACAGATTTAGTGCACACCAGACTTCCACAAAGGTCTCTGTCTGGCAAGTGGAGAGAAACACTAATAAGTGTGTAGACACATAATTTGTCTGTTGGAAGTCGTCTGGTCTGGATGGACTCTCTCCAAGGATAAGATGCGAAAGTATCCAAATGGGATCCAGGAAGAAAACACCAATTAAGCCAAAAAGGAACGTTACTCTAACGACTCAGGTTAGAAGAATATCTTTGAGCATAAATTTGGAGGGATGAGAATAA
Organism: Carlito syrichta; assembly: GCF_000164805.1. Classification (NCBI taxonomy): domain Eukaryota; kingdom Metazoa; phylum Chordata; class Mammalia; order Primates; family Tarsiidae; genus Carlito; species Carlito syrichta. Next base: position 358,746 of record NW_007258209.1, on the reverse strand, counting down.
AACTTTAGGGAACTGCTATTCTCAAGAAAATGAAAGATTTTAGCTGTATGAAGCAGGAGCACAAAGTTATGATGAGAAGATAAGGAGGAAGGAAATATGAGACAGTATTACAATTTCAGTAAGATTTCTGAGAAAACAATTATGAAATGCTAGAATTAAAATCCACATTGGGACTGTGACGTCCATACCGTTCTTAGGGAGATCTAGTCTGCGATGTGGACACACAGGCAGAGACAGTTCTGAGAGTGATGAGGGACACGATGCAATCAGTGGATGGACAGTAGTGGTGGGACTTAGAAATGGAAGGCTTCCTGCAGATGGAGTGGAATGTTAGGGTGCAAATAAAGGGAACAGCCTGCGGGGTGCTGGGTGGCAGGTAAGTCTGAATTTATCTCAAGACTTGGATAGTGATTTTATGGGACTGGGCTCACTTTATAAAATGTGTCACATGGTACTCTTAAGATGTGTGTACTTTAGGTGTCTGGCACCAGTAAAATTGTATGAAAAAAAAAAAAACTGTTGAAGTTAAAAAATAACTGTTATATATATATATATATATATGAAAATAATTCCTGAGCTGAGAAAAAACAAACAAACAAAAAAATCCACCTACGTACCTGTTACCCCTTGCTTTCTTGAGTAGATTGTAGATAAAAATGTAGGCAAATATATTAAATGGAGATTAATATCCAGATAGCTGTAAGCATGGTTTGTTTGTTTGTTTGTTTGTTTTAGTTGGAGTCTTACTCTTGTTGCTCAGGCCGGAGTCCAGTGGCACACTCACGGCCACCACAGCCTTGACCTACTAGGCTGAGGCGATCTTTCCACCTCAGTCTTCCAATTAGCTGGAACTACAGACATATGCCACCATGCCCAGCTAGTTTTTGTGATTTATTATAGCGACGAGGTTTCACCAAGTTGCCCAGGCTGGTCTTGAACCCCGGATTCAGACAATCCTCTTGCCTCAGTCCCCCAAAGTGCTAGGATTGCAGGCTGAACCATTGCATCCAGTTGTAAGCATGCTTTTTAAACATGAAATGCATTTTTTGTTAATAAAAATTCATTAATGTGACAACACATAAAATTTAAAATTTGTTTGAAGTATATACTTTTTAAAGTGATTTAGAATATCTTAACTGCTTTTAAAAGGAAAACTGGTACAGTATGTCCTATTATACCATATTTTACATGACTTGAAAGGCATATTTGAGAATGTCTCTTGCATTCGAACTGCCTCAGCAATGATCACTGATCCACAAGTAAACAAGTGGATAATTTGAAAAAGCATGATATTAAAATTATTTAAAATATTTAATGATTCAGAAGAAAAAATGAATGGCTCTATTTTCTATTTTGATCACAAGCATTTCAAGAAATGTAACTCATATTTATTTCCAAAGTATTTTTATCATATATGTACTTTCTTGCAATAAAAATTATGAAACGTTGTGTTAATTTTCATATCTACCAGATTATTTTGCTTCCTTTCTTTTTTTTCCTTCTGATAGTGGGTTTTTTCCTCTCAACTGATATTGGGACTATTTCACATTTTCATTGGTAATCCAGAGATTCCTTTTAAAAATAATTAAGGTAAATTTGAGGTAAAAATTCATATCTTCTTTGTATTCATTTTTCCTGTTTGGAAGTTACCGATTTTTTACTTATCCTTTGTAGTAGAATGCATTTAAGTACTATTTTAAAATATCATTACTTTAAATTTTGTGTATTTTTTAAAGATTATTTTAATACCATTAACCATATTATAAAATTAATATTTGGAATTACGGTAGTCTTCATATTTTCTGAGGAAAAAATATGTCAATAAAAATGTTAGTATTCAACGTCATTATTTTTAACTCTAAATACTTTGAGAATGCTCCATAAAGTTACCAAAAATATATTTGTCCAGTACTTTTGCCATCATAATTAGTACTGTTATGAATAAGTGGGTATATAGTTGCATAAGAGTACAAAACTTTGCTCATTTTCGTTTATTCAGATCTTTCTTTCCTTTGGAGACAGTAACAAATTCTCTGTATCAAAGTTAAAATTGAGCAAGAAAATTGTGGCAGGTGTTGCTGGTGCTGACTAATACCTGTTCTTCTTCCCCTCATAGATGTATTAGAGGCCAGATGACCCATCCCTCTTGGTGTAAGTCATCCACCTTTTCGGGTGGATGAAATGTGAATGCTAGTGGTGTGGATGACTCCCATTCTGACAGAGTGAAACATTATTGTAAAATTTTCCAGTCTTTCTTCTGCTGGCATGCTCATGGAGAAAGCTTCCAGGTGAGAGAGAAAGGCAGCAAGCCTAAATTGGCCCCCCTGGAGAAAACTACCCAGAGAGCCAATGTAGACCATGTAAGAGCAAGAGGCAATGTTTTTGTGTGCTGATGCACTAAGCTTTGGGGGGTTCTTAGTTGCTACAGAATAACACAAGAGTTTATCCTCCACTGTCCCTATGTATATGGATTGCTGTGTTTGTTCAGATGATTATTTCATATTTATACTAATGTGTACATATAACCCCTCCACATACTGTTCTATACCTTGATTATTCAGTTGCATAAATATCTTTCAGAGCACTTTGCATACTTAACATTTTTTATTCTATTCTAAGGCTATATATTATTTAATTTGGCTGTATTACCATTATGTAACCAAGCTATTCTTGACTTTTACTTGTAGGTAAATACTTACAGGTGGAATTATGGGGAGAGGTGAAAAATGTGTACATTTGAAATTTTGGTTACCAGAAGAAGACCCTAATTTTCTTTCTGACATCAATGTGACTATTGGTATATTTAAGTGTTTTTAGGATAAAATTTGCTAATTGTTTTTTAGCTTTAGGAAATGAGGTTTTTCTTTTATTATCAAATTATGCTGCATAGTAACACCATGGTAGTCTAAATTGTACTTCCAAATTAAAGATGCAAAATGAACTGCTTATGCAATAATCAACAGAGTAACCATTAGGCTTTCTAACATTTGCCAGTATGGTAGGTTTAAAAAAAAAAAAAGGGTATGTCAAATCTATTTAATGTGTCTTACAATTATAATGAGACCACGTAATAATGAGATGCATCTAAGTAACGTTTAAGAGCCATTTACAGGTCCCATTCTGTGAATGCACGTTCTTACTCTTTGTTCATAGTTTCTATTGGGCTATTTTAATTTTCCATAAGCTTAATTATATATTACAGAAATTAGAGTATTGAGCTTCCTGGAATTCTGCCTGGTATGACAGGTGTTATATAAATCAAAAAAAAAAATTGTATGCTAATACATAGTTGCTCTAATACCTTTCACTCAGGTTTGATATAAAAATGTCCATGGATACATTTGTCTATTCCTGTCGTGGTACTCTGCAATGCCTACTGCTTGGATTGCTATATGTATGTAGAGCTAGGATTACTGCATTTGTTCATTCCTCTTATTCTCAGAATTTTTGCAAATATTCTACATGACATGTGTGTTAGCTTGTCTAGGGCTAGAAGTTTTAGTTTTTAAAAGATCATATTATTTTATTCTTATTTTTTTAAGTTGGAACCTCACCCTGTTGCCCAGGCTAGAGTGCAGTGGCATACTCACAGCCACCCCAGTGTCAACCTGCTGGGCGCCGGCAATCCTTCTGCCACAGCCTTCCAAGGAGCCTGGACTACTGGTGTGCGCTACCACACTTGGTTAATTTGTTTGATTTATTGTAAAGACGAGGTCTCGCCAAGTTGCCCAGGCTGGTCTGGAACCTGTGGGTTCAGGCAATTCACTCGCCTCGGTCTCCCAAAGTGCTGGGATGACAGGCTGAGCCACCAAGCCCAGCCCCAAAAATATTAAATCAATAATTATTTAGTGAAATAATATTTGTCTATTTTCTCTTGAGACTTTCTGTTAGAAGGGGTTATGTTTCTTTTGATTTCCAAATTCTTTTTACATGCTTGTGGATATCTTTAAGTGCTCTCCTTAAAAGATTTACAAATTGATTTTGTTGCCTTTATAGTAAACACATATTTTTAATGTCTAATTTCAATGTTTATTTAGAACAGCTATTCTATATTGTTTGCATAATACAAATATGGAATGATCTCCTTATTCTAAAAAAAGTTGAGCATATATACATAAGTTTTCAGACACAATATTTTAAACAGATTTTCTTCTTGAATCTCCTATATCTTGTGAATATTACAGTAATTGCATTTTTCCCAGGAACTTTTTACATTTTATATTCATTTTCAAATATAACGGAATGTTTTTCATGATGACTTTTTATTATACACTTCTACTTTTAATACCTGCAGAATATGCAGAGATAACCTACATTTGGTCCTCAAGTTTGATAATTTGTGCTTTCACACTCTTTTTGATCAGTTTTGATATACATCTATACATTTTAAGTCTTATCACAACACAACTTTTGGTTTCTTTGATCTTTTCTGTTATATGTTTTTAGAAAATTTTATCCATATCTACCCATAGTTTTCTTCATCACTGATTCTTTGAGTCCATTTGATTTTTATTCCTAATCCTTGAAATAGATACTGCAGGGGAAAAAAAAATTACTGTTCTCATCAACCCTTACAACTTCTTATTGAAAAGGGGTCCATGTAACTAAAGGCATCAGCAAGAGGAAAATTATCAGAAGTTTGGGAGGAACTGAGGAAATGCATTGCTCTTAAAAATGTGGCACTTAATTCAAGCTGATCTGGCATCTTTAAAAAAACCCAACAATAACAGCTACAAAAAACCAGTACATCTTTAGAGACAAGACAAAGGAAAAGGACTTTGCATTTCCAGAGTAGTTACTTGGAAAAGGCAGTACATTGCAGCCAAGAGCTACATACCTAGAGGTTTAAAGTTGTCTTCAATGGTTAACCCTTGTTCTCCTTGGTAGAGAGGGAAGGTGGGGTTATCTTTTTTCCTTTGTGAATTTATGTTTTGGCTTTAGAGCAATGGAGGGCAGAGAGCTTTCCTGTGTATGCTACTTCTTATTGCCTTTGGCTCAACAATCCTCAAACAAGCATATTCTGGAATCATATATTCTTGACCCTTGCAATACTTAGATTATAAATGTTTATCTATAAAATTTTCCCAGGGAAAATCTTTAGCTCATGATCCCTGGAATTGATAATAGGTTATGCTTTATCATCACTAATTTATAAATATTTTCTAATTTCCTTTGTGATTCATGTTTGTTTGTTTTTTTTTTGAAAAATATCACTTAACTTCCAAGTAGATTTGAAGTTTTTTCTAATTTTTATGTTATTGATTTTATCTGAATACTACTATGCTAGAGAAAGTGCTGCATTATATTTTCACTTATTTGTGTTGCTACTTTGTGACCCAGATTATGCTAAAATTTTATATCTGTATGCACTAGAGAAAAAATGTATCTTCTATTATTGTTAGGTGCAATGCATTTTCTGTCAACTACATCTCAATTTTTAATTGGATTGTTGACATTTAAATGTTTTGTTAGTTTCTTTATCACTTCATGAGATATGTACTAAAATGTTTAATAAGGCTGAATTTGTGTATTTTCTTTTAATTTTTTTTTGCTTTAGGTTTTTAATTTATTTCTAAAACTGTAGTAGGGGCAACCCCTTCGGCTCCCCTCCCACTGTGGGATCTTTTCTGTTCTCTCAACAAATCCTGCTTAAAAAAACACACATACAGTGGTAAATATGTATAACATAAAATTAATAATTCTTAAGTGCACAGTTCTGTGACATTAAACATATTTGCTTTGTTATGCAATTATTACTGCCACTTATCCACAGAAATTTTTCACATTGCAATACTGAAGTCCTGTACTCACTCAGCAATAATTTCCCATTACTTCTCATGCCAGCTCTTGGTAACCAACCCGTGTGTATAAAATTGACTACTCTGAGCACTTCTTCCAAGATTGGACAATGAAGTTCCAGAACTCATTCTGGAAAAGGGTTGCATACCTCATTGCTAAATATCACCGCAGTCACCATTGAAGTACTCCCTTTGGGAGGCTATTCACCAATGTCAGTGACTAGTTCACCAGTCAAAGCCATTTTTGAACTCTTTTATGGAATGGACAACAGAGCTGCCATTATATTATCCTTGATGATGCGAATGCCATAACAATGTCTTCTTTTCCATATTTTATTTATCTTTGGGCAAAGTCACTGGGGGCCAGATCAGGTGAGTAGAGAGGGTGTTCCAATACAGTTAATTGTTTATTGGCTAAAAACTTTCTCACAGACAGTGCTGTGTGAGCTGGTGCATTGTCATGATGCAAGACCTCCTTCAGGACCATTTTTGCACACGCTTTTCTCATGTCAAGATTTTCAGTTAAGATTTTCCTAACTGTTGCTCTATCTATATTATTTGATCTGCTATGCTTCTCACAGTCAGCCAACAAATTTGACACACAATTTTATGAATTTTTGCAATGTTTTTGTCAGTTCTGCTCATTACTGGCTGTTCTGACCTCTCTTCATCAGTGATGCTTTCTCTCCCCTCAGAAAAATGTTTAATTCATTTGTATTTGTACACCACTGTTTTCTTCATGACATTATCCCCATAAACTTGGACTATTTTGTCCCTGATTTAATTTCCACTCTTGCCAAGTTTAGTAAGAAATTCATTGTTTGTTTGTTGTTCTAATTCAAACTCTGACAGTCTCACAATGACAACTCTGATGGCCATTTCAGAAGAAGAGTTACAAAATTGCTTTGATGGGTGTACAATATATTGTCATCAGTGAATAGCTTCCCAAGGGGTGTACTTTGAAGGTGACCATAATGATATTCAGCAATGAAGTATGTAGCACTTTTCTAAGATGAGTTTGCAAACTTAACTGCCAGTTCTCACATGAATAAAAATATATATTGCATGTTTTTCTGTGATTGGCTTGATTAACAGCTTAGAATGTCTTCAAGCTTCAATCATGTTATAATGTGTCAGAATTTTCTTCCTTTTTAAGACTGAATACTATTTTATTCTCTCTCTCTAAGATTATATATATAATTTTTATCTTATATATGTGTGCATATATATATGTAATTGTGATTTATTTATTCATTATGGGCTCTGGGTCATTTTTATTTTTTGGCTGTTGTAAATAATGCTGCTATGAACATAATTGTACGATATTCCTTTGAGCTCCTGCTTTCAATTTGTTGGAGTATACACCCCAAAGTGAAACTGTTGAACCATATTTTTAACTTTTTGAGGAACCATTATACTACTTTCCACGTAACTGTACCATTTTGCATTTCTTCTAGTAATGTACAAGGCTTCCATTTCTTCAAGGCCTCACCAATACTTATTTTGTATTTGTGTGTTTGTTTTGACAATAGCCCTCTTAATGGGTGTGAAGTGGTATCTCATTGTGGTTTTGATTTGTACTTCCCTAATAATTAGTGATATTGAGCACCTTTTAATGTGCTTATTTGTATATATTCTTTGGTGAAATTTTCCCATTTTTGAATGGAATTGTTTGGGCTTTTGGAATTTTAGGAATTCTCTATGTATTTTGAATTTTAATCTCCAATGAGACATTAGATTTGAAAATATTTTCTCTCCTTAAGTAGCTTGCTTTAGATATTTTGAATCTGAAACATATTTCACTGGTTAAATGCATATTTTGAATTGCTATACCTTAGTGGTTAACTAAGACTCTTAAACTTTTATATAATGGCATAAAATCAGGCCAGGCACAGTAGCTCAAACCATAATATCAATACTTTAGGAGGCCAAGGCAGGAGAATTGCTTGAGTCCAAGAGTGAAAGACTAGCCTGTGCTACATAGTATGACCCCATCTCTACACAAAGCACAAACATTATCCAGGAGTGGAAGGATGTGCCTGTATAATCCCAGCTACTCAGGTGGCCGAGGTAGAATGATCACTTGAGCCCATCAGCCCATGACTGCACTCCAGCCTGTATGATAGAGTGAGACACTCTAAATAAATAAATGAATAAATATTAAGTTAAAAATTGCATAAAATCATTCTGTGATCAATCAGGTTAAATCTTTCTGGTTCAGAGGTAAAGTTTAACAATGCATTTTAAGACGGGCTCGGTGGCTCAGCCTGTAATCCCGTGCCTTTGGGAGGCTGAGGTGAGTGGATTGCCTGAGCCTGTGGGTTCAAGACCCGCCTGGGCAGCGAGACCTCATCTCTACAATAAAAAAAAAAAAATCAGCCGGGCGTGGTAGCGCATGCCTG
>NW_007258209.1:315863-350526 GCF_000164805.1 Carlito syrichta | reverse complement strand
GCGGCCACTGCACTCCAGTCTAAGCAACAGAGTGAGACTCCAACTCAAAAAAAACCAAAAAACAAAAAAAAACACAATGCATTTTGTCAGTTTTGCATAATAAAAATAGTCTGTTCTGTAGTTGTAATTAAAAGATATTAAATATTTACCCACAGTGGTTTTTATTTGGCTTCTATATTTTTTCTTATTTTCTGAAAATATGTCTTAAGTAGTTTAATATTAGATTTTAATTTTTTGTCTACTTTTTTTTTTTTGAGTTGGAGTCGCACTCTGTCGCCCAGGCTGGAGTGCAGTGGCCCCTCCTGGCCACCGCAGCCTCGACCTGCTGGGCTCCGGCGATCCTTCCGCCTCAGCCTTCCGAGTAGCCGGAATTACAGGCATGCGCTACCACGCCCGGCTGATTTTTTGATTTATTGTAGAGATGAGGTCTTGCTGCCCAGGTGGGTCTCGAACCTGCGGGCTCAGGCAATCCACTCACCTCAGCCTCCCAAAGGCGCGGGATTATAGGCTGAGCCACCGAGCCCAGTGTGTCTACTTTTTAAAACACAAATAGTGTCATTTAAATCCTCAAGGGCTTTTCCACAAATTTGATGTTGGACTCATTTTTTCTTTAGTTTGACTGTAAAATGATAACATTTATTCACTGAGTTTGTATCAATAAGAACATAATATAGGGCTCAGTTATTGTTAACTTGACAAGTTCTTCAACAGAAAACAGTATATTAAGAAATCACAGTTCATAATAAAATACATTGGGAAATTCATTTGAGAGCTTTCTTTTTTTTTCATGATGTATCCAATTTGGTGTCACAGTAAAATAATAAGGCAGAAGAGCTGAACGCATGTAGCAAGTAGAGATGCATGGGAAGATGAAATGAACATGCTTCTATATTTTACGTGCTGTTAAGTCATTTTGTTGTTGTTGTTGTTAATAAGTTTAAGGCAAAAATATAACAATTTGGTGATGTTGATGTGGGAAAAACAAGAATAGAGGTGACCCATCAGGAGCAGGAGGGGCCACGTGCTGTCAGGTAGTTCAGGGGTGCAGTGTCCATGTAACCCTGGGGAGATGGTTCCTGTAGAGAATCCCTGAAATTCCACTGTTTCAGCACCTCCTACATGTCCAGGATTCTTCATCTTTAGAAGTACACTAGTAAAATGAATTCAGTTGAGTTACAAGATTTACTTCCGGTGTTACAGTGTAAGGGGCTTTTTGGATCCATACTCCAGTGAATCAGGTAAAAACTATCAAATAAAAATAAATAAGTTGAAACTTAAAAAAAAAAAGCATATGAAAAAATTTCTAAGAGTAGACAGCAAATCAAGAAACATCTGCTCTAGAAAATCTATAAAATTTGGTTTTAAAAATGTTAAGAGTTTGGTGTTTGAATGAAGACTTCTCTCTGCTCACCCCTCCCAGTTCATAAATGGGAGACTCCACTCCAGATTGCGGCAGCCTGGAGCACAGGGTTTCCTCTACTACCTCCCAGTTTCAGAGATTTCTGCCCAAGAATAAAATCGAATTTCAGTGTTTCTCATTCTGTCCTCAGCTGCTGGTTAATGAGGCAAAGTCCTGGGCAAGTGCATCATCAAGAGGACACCCTTCTGCCCAACCCACACTCATGGAATGGAAGCTCTATCTTGGGTGCAGTATGTTAGAGAATGCTAGTGCTCTCGTAACCCTTCCTGAGGCTCCTAAGATGGTCATTCTAAGCCAAGGGAGGTAGGCTGAGAGGGCCTCGTGCTGCTTGACTCCTGCCCCCAACTTCTCCATCAAGTGTGAGCTCCTAGAACAAGGTGTCGCGCAGAGAGAAGATTGCTATTGTGCCCATTCCTGGCTCTGGCTCATAAATGTTACCTAGAAGGAGAAGGCAGCCATAAACGACTTCACAGAGAAGGTTATTTCATTTGCAAAAGTACATAGAGAACTTCAATGCAATACTCCTCTTTTTTTTTTTTTGAGTTGGAGTCACGCTGTCACCCAGGCTGACGTGCATGCTCACAGCCACCCCAGTGTTGACCTGCTGGGCTCTGGCAAGCCTTCCAAGTGGCTGGAACCACAGGCATGTGCTACCACGCCCGACTAACTTTTGATTTATGGTAGAGACGATGTCTCACCATGTTGCCCAGGCTGATCTTGAACCTGTGGTCTCAGACAAGCCCCTTGACTCAGCCCCCCAAATTGCTGGGATTGCAGACTTGAGCCACTGTGCCTGGTCTTCCTTTTTTTTTTTTTAAAGTTAGAGTCTTACTCTGTCTCCTAGGCTGTAGTTCAGTGATGTGATCATGGCTCACAGCACCCTAGACCTCCTAGGCTCAGGTAATTTATCTGCCACAACCTCCCATGTAGCCGTGACTACAGTCTCATGCCACCATGCAGAGCTAATTTATTTTATTTTATTTTTTTGTAGACATGTGGTCTTGCTATGTTGTCTATGCTGGTCTTGAACTTCTGGGTTTAAGCAATCTTCTTGGCTTCGCCTCCCAAAGTGCTGGGGTTATAGGTGTGAGCCACAACTCCCAGTCAGAATATCTTTTTGTTTTCCTTTGGAGAGTAACAGTATTTCATTGTACATACATAACCCACTTTGGTTATCCATTGGTCTGTTGATGGACAGTTGAGCTGCTTTCACGCTTCAGCTATTGCAGATAATGCTGCTATCAATGAGGGTGTGGAAATATCTTATTAAGATCCTGCTTTTGAATCTTTTGGGTGAATAACAAGAAGTGGAATAGCTAGATCTTATGGTATTTAAATTTTCCGTTTTCAGAAGAATGGCCAAACTGTTCTCCATGGTGGCTATACCATTTTCTATCCCAACCAACAGTGCACAAGTTCACCAATTTCTCACATCCTCACCAACATTTGCTATTTTCTGTTTTTTTGATAGCAGCCATACTAATAGGTGTGAGATGGTATCTCATTGTGGTTTTCACTGGCATTTCCCTAATGATTTGTGATGCTGAGCATCTTTTCATGCGCTTGATAGTCATTGTATATCTTCTATTCATGTCATTTGCCAATTTTTGAATAAGGCTTTTTGTTATTGCTGTCGTTGAAATTTAGGAAGTCTCTATATTTCCTGAATATTCATCTTTTGCCCGACATATAACTTGCAAATATACTTTTCCGTTCCAAATGTTTGCTTTATACTCTGCTGATAGTGTCCTATAATGCACAAAAGTTTTTAATTTTCACAAAGTCCAATCTGTCTATTTATTCCTTTGTTGCATGTGCTTTTAGTGTCATATCCAATAAGTTATTGTCAAATCCAGTGTAGTAAGCTTTTCTTCTATGAGTTTTATAGTTTTAGCTCTCATGTTTAGATCTTTAATTCATTTACTTTATTCTTTCGTCTGTGGGTATTCAGGTTTCCTGTACCATTTGTTGAAAATACTGGTTTTTCTTTATTGAGTAGTCTTAGCATTCTTGCTGAAAATCATTTGATTACATGAACAAAGTCTTATTTCTTGGCTCTTTATTTATTTGTATTGTTACATGCCTTTACCCCTTTCCTCCTTCTCCTGGCAGTGTCCCACAACTGATAATCCCTCCCTTGTGTTTTTGTGATAAACGTTCAAGGCTCACTTATGTGTGAGAGCATGTGGTCTTTGGTTCTTTGTTTTTGTGATAGATCACTAAGTATAATTGTCTCCAGCTCCATCCAATTTGCTGCAAAGTCCATGATTTTGTCATTCTTTATGGCTGCATAGTATTCTATCATATATATATATATATATATATCTCCAACATTTTCTTTATCCAGTCCACTTTCAATGGGCAGCAGGGTTGGTTCCATGTTTTTGCTATTGTGAATACTTCAGTAATAAACATGGGTGTGCAAGTGTCTTTTTTTATAGAACATTTTGTATTCTTCTGGGTATATTCCTTGAAAGGGGATTGCTGGGTTGTGTGGAAAGTCAAATTTAGCTCTTCAAAAAATTGCCACACTGCTTTCCATAGAGGTTGAGCTAACTTACACTCCCATCAACAGTGTAGAAGCATTCTCTTTTCTCTGCACGCACACCAGCATCTGTTGTTCTTTGGTTTATTAATGATGGCCATCCTAAATAATGGTGGTAGTTTCTCAAAGTGATTTTGATCTGCATTTCTCTGTTGATTGGTGAGACTGAGTATTTTTTCACATACCTGTTGGCTGCTCGTGTGTCTTCTTTTGGGAAGTGTCTATTTGTGTCCTTTGCCCATTTTTTAACAGGGGTATTTGAATAGGCTGACCAGCACCTCTTTTATTCCTTTTCTTTCTAAGTCGCAAGGAAAAGCATGAACAGCTAGTCATGTTTATCTTGACTACTTTGGCATGTTTATCGTGTTTGAGATAGACTTTGATAATAGAAATCAGATATTTATCTGGCCATATAACGAGGCCAATTCACAGACATGATTTATTTACAAGTTATATCATAGTGCCATATATTCTTAATTTAAGTGATCATTATCTGGTTTTTGCAACTACTTAGTCAATATATTACCAATTTGTAAATATACTAATTTGTAAATGTGTAAATGGGTTTTGTGAAAGAAGTATACTATTTGCTTGTGTTATACATAATAAACGTATGTGTATGTAGATATAACTAGATTTCTTCTGTATTACTCAGATTTTCTGTAGACCAGTTAATATTTGCTTAAGTGATATGTGTTATATTAAAGTCTTACATTACATATATATTCTACTTTCAGTAGTTTTGAAATACATGTGCAATGTCAGGATTTTTTCTGTTAGTTCCTTTGTTTTCTCTTTAAAACGTGTTCACCAACAGCCTAAAACAAACCTCTTTGATTTACCTATTTTTAAAGTTTATTTTGTTTTAAGAGTGTTATTATAATCATAATACCTATTTTTCTTATATGGAAGATATACTTTTAATTTCATATATTTGAGAAATGACTTTACATAAATCTGCCTTAGGTGAGAATCTTATGCATAACAAATGTTGAAATTACATTATTTTTAAAAATAATCAAGAGATTATTCTGTCTTTTAGTAGAACTTTTCCACTAAAATTTATTTTTATGACTGACTTCAATCAAAAATCAGTATTTTTATTTTCCATTTTAAGGAAATGTTTATTGTTTGTCTTCACTTTTCACAGAGTTGGAGGAGATATAAAGAATGCATTTTAAAGATTCTAGTGATAATATGTATTTTTTTCAAAATCATTTTATAATACCTACTTTCTTTTTCTGTTTGCCAATATCAAGTGGAAATAAAGAAGTTTCAGTGAAATAAAGGAGTTTCTATTTTTTCCTCTTTTTCTCTACCCCAATCAAAACTTTAATTTTAAGCTATACACCATACAAACATACAATTCAGAGTTAGAGTTTCACAAGATAGAAAACAAAAAATCAATAAAAAAATCCAGAAATTCCAGAGCTATCCAGAATAACTACTTTTATTAAACATTCCATGGAGTAAATATGTTCAATTCTTTTAGCTGTTTTAATTTAAAAAATTATTTATTAATGCATTTCTAAATGACATACTTAAACTGTTGCAGTTCCTCTTCCTTCCTTCCTTCCTTCCTTCCTTCCTTCCTTCCTTCCTTCCTTCCTTCCTTTTCTTTCTTTCATCTTTCTTTCTTTTTTCTTTTGTCATTTTCCATTGAAGACCCATATGGAAGGAGACACTTTATTTATTCTTTCCTCCCTGATACATAGAGACAGAGAAGAGGAAGTGATAAATTTCATGTTCTGCCAGTGCCATCACGACTATAAAATACTAACACAAAAGAGCCATATTTGAAGAACATGAAGCTTTTCATTTTGCTTTCTTTATTTTCTCTAGTGTTTGTAATCATTTTTGAGAAGTTAATTGGCTAGCTTTCAAAGAACTCATTATAAATTATTCTCAAATCTATCCCCGTTTAACAGTGATCTTCATAGATATACTCAAATACATCAGACACTGTGTTATTTTCCTCTACTTGACAAAATTTCTTCTAGTGATTTCTACCAAACCTGCTCACTTGTGCTTTCTCATTTTAGTTGAACATTGCTTCTATTAACCTCCAGAAATAAAACACAATTTTTGAGGTCTTTCATTTCTGAAAATAACTTTAGTCTGCTCTGATCCTTTTGTGATAATTTAGTTTGGTTGAGTCTTTACCAATATGTAGGAATATGACCAAACAGTAGCAAATACCATATCTAATATGAGAATTCATCTCACCTCAATTGAGGGTCAAGTCGATTCTTTACTCATTTTCAGGATCCATCCACAAACTGCATCCTTAAAATTATTGAGGACCCACAGATATTTTATTTATGGTAATTATAATTTTAATATTTACTATATTTTAAATTAAACATAAATTTTTATTTACTAAAAATAGTAAACTGATTCTGTTTGATATTTACTGTATTTTAAATTAAAGCAACATTTTTATTTACTAAAAATGATAAACAGATTCTATGTTAATGTTAATATGTTTTAATTAAAAATAAATATAATATCCACAAGAAAAGCAAAAGTGACAGTTTTTAAAGCATTTGTGCATGTCCTTTTAATCTGGATAAATTGAAGAACTGAATTCACATATCTGTTCCTTCATTTAGTCTTTGGTAATCTGTTTGTTTTCATTACCTCATATGAAGAAAAACTGACTTTACACAGACATGTATTTGAAAAAGGAATACATATTTTATGGCCTTTCTCTGATATTTCTGCTTTTCTTCTTTGAGACTATACCAAAACTCTGGTGGTAGTTTTTTTTTTTTAATAGTTAAGAACACTGTTGAACCTAAATTCAAATTGGTAAGTATTTCATACTCAGTTAGATTAAAATCCATTGGTTTAATTTGCATTTTTAATGAATTGTTTACTTATGTATGATGTGATAATGTGATGCATTAAAGATTTGGAAAATACTGGTTTACTAATTTATCAATTTCTGAAATTTTGATACATTGCAAAATATTATATAAAAATAACACATTTATTTATATGACCCACCAATCTCATCATAAAAGTATAAGTTTTAGAAAGCTGTCAAATTCGTGGTGGTTGACTACAATTTGCAAAAATTCTATAATTTTTTCATGAAAGCTAGAATTTTATCATTTGCACCTCCAAAAGAAAGAGAGAAAAAAAGAAAGAAAGAAAGAAAGAAAGAAAGAAAGAAAGAAAAGAAAGAAAGACAGAGAGAGAGAAAGGAGAAAGAAAATGCTGTCATGATTTTCCTACAAGTGACAGGGTCACTTTTAAAATTTCTTTTTAAATTTTTTATTTATTTATTTTTCCTTTCAGCACATTTGATTTCCTTATAACTCTTGGATGTTAGGTCTATGTCAGATATACTGTTGGCAAATATTTTCTCCCATATTGTAGGCTATCTCTCTGCTCTCTTGATGGTTTCTTTTGCTTTGCAGAAGCTTTTCAATTTGATGAGGTCACACTTGTCTATCTTATCTCTTATGGCACGGGCCTTTGGGGTTCTGATCAGGAATTGGTATGCACAACTGCATGGAAACAAACTAAAAAATTTAAATGAAATGGAGGACTTTCTGACATCATACAACATGCCAAGTTTGAAAAAATTGAGAAGAAGAATTGAGATACTAAATAGACCAATAGTGTTGGGAGCCGGCCATGGAGGCCCAATGAGCATTAGGGATCAGGAAGGGCCATGACCCCGAGACCACTAGGATGCATTCAGGAGCTATTGACCCCATTTCCTCCCCCTTTCTACTCAGCACTAACCAGATTAAGCTCCTGTGAGTTCAAAACATAAAAACTCTGAGACCGGGACGAACACAAGCTAACTTTAGAAACTCATTGCTCCCATTCTTCCGCAAACTGCAGTTTTGGCTTTCACACAACTTATAATTCAAACTCGTGTCACATCTAAGAGCCTTAGTATTGGTCACAGGCTTCTGGGTCATGATCTTAGGATTTATTGAAGGTGTAAATTGTAGAATATAGTTTTAGAAGATACTCATTTTGTTGAAAGAATGTGGCTGGGTTACTTGCAGGTAGCCCACTGTGAACTTTGGCCTGGGCCACATTCGAAACATTCTGGGATGGGCCACTTTCATTTGTAAAGTAAATACTTAAGCTTCTATAGAATTGTTTAACTTGGCATAAATCACTCAGCTTAGGATGAAAAAGGTTTATAGAATATGTCAGTCACAGATTAGGTTATCCTTTGCTATGGGATTTTAAGATTATCATATGAAAAGGGTTTAAAGGCAATCATTGATTAAGTTTTCATGGATTACGGTTTCTGGTGGGTGGGGGACACCCCTCCCACATCTGACTTTGTGTATAAAAGACCCGTTGTAATTCCCAATAACACACATCGCTTCTGCAGTAGACCGGAGTCCAGTCTCTTTCTTTCTCTCTCTCTTTCTCTCTTCTTCCCCCCAATCACCGATGCCGTCTCCACCTTTGGGGTCCCCTGAACCCGGCTGGAGCTGGTCCCTGGTACAATAGCAACCCAGGAAATTGTCTCTGTCATAAGAAAACTACCTAGAAAAAAATAAATAAATAAAAAGTCCTGGACCAGATGACTTTCCAATGGAATTCTACAAAAAAATGCAAGGAAGACTTGATACCAATCCTATTGAAAGTAGTCCAGACAATCAAGAAAGATGGAACTCTCCCCCAGTCACTTCATGAAGTTAACACCATACTGATATCCAAACTGGATAAAGATCCAACAAAGAAAGAAAACTACAGGTCAATATCCCTGATGAACATAGATGCAAAAATTCTCAACAAGATTCTAGCAAATCAGATCCAACAATACATCTAAAAAATTATCCACCATGACCAAGTAGGCTTCATCCCCAGGATGCAGGGCTGGTTCAATATCCACAAGACCATAAATGTAATTAAATACATTAACAGATTTAAAAACAAGAACTGCACGATTATATCATTAGATGCAGAAAAAGCTTCCTATAAAATCCAGCATCCCTTCTTAACGCAAACACTTGAACAACTAGGCATAGAGGGAACATACCTCAAAATAGTAAGAACCATCTATGATAAACCCACAGCCAGCATATTTCTAAGTGAACAGAAATTGAAGAATTTCTCCTGAAAAATGGAACAAGATATGACAGTCCACTTTTTTTTATTTTCAAGAAAATTATTTCTAAGCATACAAGTCTAAATAACCTTTAATTTGTCTGTCATTTGTTCTTTCAGTTACAAATGGCATTCTGTGAAAAAAGCAACTAGTTTTAGTTTACAATTTCATGTACTTGTGCTTTTCATTGAGATAAACACTGAGCAGCAGAAGCATTTTATCTGTAGTTTCACTTTATCAAACACCAAATATAAACTTATCAGAGTTAAGTTTTTTTTCAAAATAATCACTATCGCTGTGTCAGTCATGGATTCAGTTTAAAAAAATATTTCAAGTGGATAGCATTTAAGAAAATAATGGACTGGGCTTTGGATCAACCTCTTATCTCAGCACTTTGGGAGGCCGAGGAGAGTGGGTTGCCTGAGCCTGAGGGTTTGAGACCAGCCCAGGCAACCTGGTGAGACTTCATCTCTACAATTAAAAAAAAAGTCAGGCATGGTAGCGCTTCTGTAGTTCCAGCTACTTGGAAGGCTGAGATGAAAGGATTGCTGGAACTCAGAAGGTTGATGCTGGGGTGACTGTGAGTGTGCATACCACTGCACTCCAGCTTGGGCAACAGAGTGAGACTCCAACTCAAAAAAAAAAAAAGATGAAAATAATAACTATTTTGCAGACTGTGTTGTTACTTTCATGATTTGTACTAAGATGTACATATCACACACTATTACTTTAGTAACATCAGAGAAAGGGCCAACACAGGGAAAATGGCAAAAAACATTTAAGTGTTGACATAGAAATAATTTTGACCCTGTGAACTCTCTGAGAGGATCTTAGGGCTCTCAGGTGTCTGAGGGCAACATTTTGAGAACTTCTGGTATTAGTTTCGAATTTGGTAATCAGATGGAGATTTGGTAATGACGGAGATACACAAATCATTTTATATCATATTTTTCACTAGAAATATACTTTTATGAATTAAATGTCCTTAAATTTTACTATTTTAATTTCACCTGCCTCATGAATGTTTATTCATCTCAGATAGCTTCAGTCTATATCTTTGAGTCTGTGAATTTTTGCATTTTTAGATTTTTTTTCTATTTTAGTGAAAATATAGAAAAATGAAATTGAAATTTTTAGCCAGATGTTGTTTTGAATCAAAAGTAATGAAGTTTTGAGGGACAGCATTTGTTCTGTGCTTCAGCCAGTAGAAACATATAATATGATAAGCAAGCTGAACCTCAAGTGTGGAGTTTCAGCTATATTCAGTGCTCTTGAACACATTTCCACTTACAGATCTCTTCATAGTCTGTCATGGAAAGTCCTCTGTCATCTAATCCTGCCTTTCTCTCTCCTCTTGCTTCCCCCTCTCACATCCATGTCATCCCATCCTCCAGCCAAATCAACCCACTTAAAAATATCTCAACGTGAAATTTTTGGCTCACACTGCTTTCTTTCCTTGAAAGTCCATCTATATTTGTTTTCATACTTTAGTTTAAGGGACATAACTAACTCTATGAAAACTCTTTTTATCGTTTTGGTGGATGTCACCACAGGAACAATATAGACTTCCTACTATATTATTTATACTCAACCCTGTTTTTATACCACGGTAGAAGAGTGGCCAAGGGGCCCAAGGGAAAAGCAAGAAAGTCAGATAAGGAGACAGTTGGAAGTTTGTATCAGTGGAAATACTAGTAACTTAATACATAGTTAGTCTAATACTCAGCTTTTCTCTCTTACACTTGAAGTAATCCAAAGCCTCAATAAATACATTTTAATATGCAAACTACAATAAGTAGAAATGGATTTTAAAAGGCTTAATGATACTTAAACTAATTATTTAGAAGTGCAAATTTCCACATTTACCCAAGATCATCAAGCCTCCAGCAATGACTGATTGGGCTCCTCTGTGTGCCATGCTATTTAAATGCAATAACTTGAAAATATTCAGTGAAATATGGCCTTTTTTTCTTTGCAATCTATAATTAAAATGTCAATTTTATCTCAGCAATCTATGTAAATTTACATTTAGAATGAGCAAATTAAGTTTTTATTATAGCCTGGAGTATTTATTGTTCCCTTTTATGTTGGGGCATTTTTAAGGGTAAGAGAGAGTGTTACACCAGAGAAGCATGTGAAAAATGACCCTACAATTGGTGATATTGCAGCACTTGTAGCAAGCGTGATCTGTAGGTGGTTATTCAAAACCATCACGGCATTAGATGCAAGGTGGTTTGTTTAAACATGGAAAAACCAATAGCACTCCAAGTATCCTTTTTCTGTGGCCATAATTTAATACTATAAAGACATCTCTGAGGAAATTTGGTTAGTGTTCACTACCAATGAGTAATCAGAAGATAAAAATCAGCATGGGTTTTTAAAGTAACTCTATCTTCCTATTTAAGGATACTTTGCTAGTCGTGGCAGCTGGAGAAAATCATTAAGTTACCAGAAATGAGTCTAGCTCTGTCTTTTTTATCAATGCTGTGATAAAACCTCATAGACTGCATCCGAGAATTGTTAAAGAAAGCGTTGTGGGTGCTCATTTTTTATGGAGTGGCATATTTTTATAATAACAACTGTAGTTATAAAACACAAGATGCTTTTCATTTTCCAACTGGTAAGGGGGAAAGTCTTGAAGAAAAAAAAAAGAATTTGTGTATGGTGCAATTTGCAGGTTATAAGAAGTTGCTTTACATGCTTATGTTCTCCCTCTTTCTGGAGTGCTGGTTTGCAAGAAGTGTGGCTGCCAAGTAAGTCTGCGGGATAGTAGGAATGAATGGAGTTGGTGTGAGAGCAGGAACTTAAATCAAAGGTAAACCACTTTTCATCATAATGCAACAGTCAGTTCTTGCGGAAATTATGAATCTGGAAAAGAAAACATTGCAATGTGCAAAGTTTTTCAAATTATTATTCCTATTCCACAAATGAAACAATTGAACTGAAGGATATAATAAAATGCCTGCAGGCAATTAGTTAGCAAGGAACAAAGAGGGGTTCAAATCCAGACCCACCTGATTCTGAAGTTCATGTTTCTGGCATTAACCTACATGCACCTTGTTCTTTGTCTCCAGGGATATCTTCACCTCTCACTGCCCTCCTGCTCGCTGCTGTCTTCCAAGAAAGGAAAATTTAACTGTGTTATGTAAAAGCGAATTATCTTGTGATTCTGTATGAATCCAATTGTCATTAAAAATCTTAAAAAAAAAATCTTTAGATTTGGCTGGGCATGGTGGCTCAAGTCTGTAATCCCAGCACTTTGGGAGGCTGAGGTGAGAGGATTGTCTGAGCCCAGGAGTTTGAGACCAGCCTGGGCAACTTGGTGGGACTCCGTCTCTACAATGAATCAAAAAATTAGCCAGGCCTGGTGGCGCATACCTGTAGTTCCAACTACTTGGAAAGTTGAAGCGGAAAGAGCAGCTGAGACCAGCAGGTCGAGGCTGCAGTGGCCATGAGTGTGCTACTGCACTCTAGCCTGGGCAATAGAGTGAGACTCCAACTCAAAATAATAGCAAAAAAATTCTACAGTTTTATGGTAGTTACCCAAATGTATAGGTTTTTAAAATTATATTAAAGTTGCCATTAAAAAATCTTTGTAAATGCCCTAAAATTTAGGTGTCACTAGGAAGAACAGTAAATTCATTCAATAATTATTTACTATATTTTCACAATGTGGGAAGTCATAGGTAACATGCAGAAGTAAATGTAAGAAGGGTCAAAACCCCTATAAGTCTCCCTGCCAAAGACTGTTGAAATAAGAACTACAAGCCGGGCTTGGTGGCTCAGCATGTAATCCCGTGCCTTGGGAGGCTGTGGTGAGTAGATTGCCTGAGCCCGCGGGTTCGAGACCCGCCTGGGCAACTTGGTGAGACCTCATCTCTACAATAAATCAAAAAATTAGCTGGGCATGGTAGTGTGTGCCTGTAAGTCCAGCTACTTGGAAGGCTGAGGCAGAAGGATCGCCAGAGCCCCAGCAGGTCGAGGCTGTGGTGGCCAGGAGTGGCCACTGCACTCCAGTCTGGGCAACAGAGTGAGACTCCAACTTAAAGAAAAAAAAAAGAACTACAGTTGTAGAAAAGGCAGGTCTCTTTCTCTTTTCTCTCTCTCTCTCTCTCTCTGTGTATTATATATATATATAATACACACACACACACACACACACAGGATATATATATCAGAATACAGAATAGAAGGGGACTTCTGGTTTCAGCCAATGCAAAGTAATCTTATTTCTCCAAGATCCTCTCTTTTGTAATTAAAATTCCTGGACATAATACAGCAAAAATAGAAAGACTCTGAAAGGTGAAAAGGAAAAGATAATTGCTAAGGGGACTTGAGACTTGAGAAACAACATAAAAGTGTGTTTACTGGACTTTGTTTTTGCCTTCCATGTATACCAGACATGGCACCTCAGAAGCTTCCAAACTGGAACCACCAATAGGCATGGGAAACAAACAAACAAACAAACAAACAAACAAAAACAAGAAAAGTCTGTTCTCTAGCCAAAGAACTAGGAAAAGGATGACCTAATGGAACAGACTGCCTTGTTGTCAATATCCACTCTGTTTCTTCCAAATAGAAAACTGCCCTCTACCACCACTGAAGTTCTAACAGAGGTGAGTGGAGAGTTGATATTTCACCCCAGTTCCATCCTCCATGGGCGTGGGCAGCAGTCCTCTGAGTTCTCCCTCTGGTAATATCAGCAGAAATAAGATGGTTGCTCTTGTTTTATCCACTCTTAGTGGGCATGAGTGTGCTCAAATTTTTCTGTCAGAGTCATATAAGAGGGGCTGAGCTGGGGGCCGATCCCCTACCCAGTGGAAGCAGACAATCTTTTGACTCACCTGCCGGGACTGAGTAGGGAGCTGACATCCATTCCTACTTGGCAAAAGACAAAAGCAAATAGTGCTCTGATTCTCCCATCAGAATAGTGTCAACAGAGTCATGTAGGAATCTTCATTTCCACCCTCGTCTGGCACAACAAGATTTTAAAAAGCAGTGCAAGACAATGCCCACCACCACTATTATCACACTAAATGCTCCAATACCAAGGGACTCAGTGGCAACTGAACCTCCACACTCACTGGCAGCAATAAGACTGAGTGTGTCTGCATGAGGCGGGGCTACACATAACCGATTTCCCTTGGCCCCATGATATCAGCGGGGCTCAGTGAAAAGTTGAGCTTCCAACCTCACTCAGCAATCAATAAGATTTTGTGTTTTTAAAGGTTATGGGATTTGGAATCTCTTTCCTTTCTCTAGAATCAGTGGGGAGCTGAGCTATGTCTTCCCCACCCTGCAAACTGAGGACATGTGTGTTGGCCTGAATGCCCGCCTGGAAAGCTTTGCTGTGACCAAGGGGAGAGATTAACTTCCATTAGTTTTGGTAGGGTCAACAGAAAGCTATACATACACAACCACCTGGCCTTTACACTACACCTTAACAGGATGTATGTTTACTGAAAATAAAGATTAATTAAGATCCACATTTTCATAATATTCATGATACAATCAAACAAAAATCTGTTGCTATGCCAAGAAGCAGGTGAATCATAATTTTAAATTGGAAAAAAAAAACATCAAAAGATGCCAACAGTGAAATGAATCAGATGTTGGACTATTCTGACAAAGGTTTTATTTTATTTTATTTTATTTTATTTTTTATTTTTGAGTTGGAGTCTCACTCTGTCGCCCAGACTGGAGTGCAGTGGCTGCCCCCGGCCACCGCAGCCTCGACCTGCTGGACTCCGGCGATCCTTCCGCCTCAGCCTTCCGAGTAGCCGGAATTACAGGCATGCGCTACCACGCCCGGTTGATTTTTTGATTTATTGTAGAGATGAGGTCTCGCTGCCCAGGCGGGTCTCAAACCCGCGGGCTCAGGCAATCCATTCACCTCAGCCTCCCAAAGGTGCGGGATTACAGGCTGAGCCACCGAGCCCGGCTCTGACAAAGGTTTTAAAGCAGCTCTCATTAAAATGCTCTTGTAAAAATGAAAATACCAAGAATAAATAAAAACCATAAAAAGTACGAGAGATAAGAATACTACATAATGCATAGTAGTTATAGGATTATGCAGTCTCTAAATGGATGGTGGAGTAAAAGTTTTGAGAAAAGGCACAATTTTTTCTTCAAATTACACTGAAAACTGACTTCTTAACATAAAGAATGAAAGCCAGAAAGCAATGGAATGATGTTTTAAAGTGCTGATAGAAAATAACTGCCATTCTAGACTTCTGTGTCAGGTGAAAATATGTCTTAAGAATGAAGGTTCAAAAAAATGGGCAGTTTTAGAAAAACAAAACCTAATAGAATTTATCATCTGCAAAACTTATACTACAAGAAATATTTAAAGATAATTTTGAGGAAAACATTCCATCAAGTATTTTGGATACTATGATGGTTATGTTATGTGTCAACTTGACTAGGGAAAGGCTGACTCTTCCACATCTAAAAGGGGATTTCTCCTATTTGGCCGCTTTAGAGCTGGAACAAACCCTTTGTTTTCGGACTTCAATAGAGTCTTTTGGAGTCTTGAACCTGCTGGCTTTTAAGCTAAACTACACCATCTGTCCTGTGTTTCCATCCAAGGACTGCAGGTCTTGGGACTTCTCATCATCTAAAGTAATGTGAGTCAACTTCTGGTAACCTCTCTCTCTCTTTCTGTCTCTCTCTCTTCACTTTCTCCCCCACACAATTAGTTCTGGAGAGTTGTGACTAATATGTATGTACAGACAATAATGAATAACAATGAAGAAACAATTATTAAGTGGCCTTTTAAATCCAAGTATCTAAGCATTGTGCTTAACATTTATACTTAATACTGAATCTTTCTTTCTTAACATAAAGTTAAGAAAGTCCAGTATAAAATACTCTCAATAAAGTATCAACCAAATGATAAAAAAAGGATGCACTTAACATTAAAGGACACACATCGAACAATTAAAAAAAAAATCAACTTTTTAGATCTATCAAACAAATAAGAATAACAATATAAAACACTGTTTCAAAGATTCAAAAGACAGAAACAAGGAATCACAAATTCTTTAATGGAAAAAATTAAAGGGCTTTCAAAAACAGATGGATATTATAGAGAGATGCAAATTCTAAACAAGAATAAAAAAATTGTTTGAGATCCAAAGCACTGTTTAGAAATGAAGAATGTCTCTGATGGGCTCCCTAGTAGGCTAGAATGAGAAGAAAAACAAACCATTCAACTTGAGGCATTACAAGAATCTCTTATCTTAAAAGTATTCAGAACTAAAAAGCAAAGAGAAAAAAACTGAAAGGAAAAAAATAAAAACAAAAATAGAATGTCCAAAAACTGGTGGACTACTACAAAATGTGTAACATGCACAACTGGAATATCAGAAGAGAGAAAGGAATAAAATTAATATTAGGATAAATAATAACCAAGACTTCTTTCAATTTAGCATCAGACACCAAGCTACAGATTCAGGGATCTTAGAGAAAACTGAGAGGATAGATGTCAGTAAACTACACCAATATATATAATACCCCAAATATCCACATTTCAGAAAATTAAAACATCTTGAAAGAAACCAGAGTAAAGGTAACACTTTAGAGAAGAAATGTGACTTTTCCCTGGAAATAATGTGAACAGGAATAGATTAGAATAAAATATTTTAAACACTGAGAGTAAAAAAAAAAACAAAAACAAAACAAACCACTAACCTAGGATTATTTGCCTTAAAAAACTGTCCTTCAATGGTGAAGAAGAAACTCTTTATCACACAAACAAAAATTGAGGAAATCTGTGACCAGCAGATCTATCTTGTAAGAACTGTTAAAAAAGTTCCTCAGACAAGAGAAAGATGATACAGATTAGAAACTTAGATCTACATAAAGAAAAGAAGAGCATCAGAAAATGAATAAGAGAAAGTAAAAAAAAAAAAAAACACAGACACAACTTTTCTTCTTTTTCTTAATCTAACACACAACAGTTTGTTCAAAATAATAATAGCAACAATTTATTTGTTTGAGTATATTTTTTATATATAAATAAAATGAATGATGACAAGGGGCCAAAGGGAGGGAGGAATGAGGGATATTTTGTTATAATTAGGTACTTGTACTATTTGTGAAGTAAAAGAGTGTTATTTGAATGTGGATGTGGATCTGTTGTAAATGTATATTGCAAAGACCAGGACAACAAAATCAAGAAAAAGGATCAAAATAGAAAACTATAAAGATTTGATAAATATTATTGTAATGGTGTTGATAATCATTTCAAGCATCAATGGTCTACATACATGAAATATTGATCTGACAGAGATTGCCAGAGTGGGAATGGAAAGCAAGACTCAATTATCTACAGAAAACCTACTTTAAATCCAAAGACACCTATGAATGGAAAGTAAATGGATGAAGAAAGATCTACTATGCTAATACTTATAGAAAGAAAGTGGGAAGAGCCATACTAGTTTTAGACAGGAAAGACTTCAAGCAAGGGATATTATTTATTAGGGCTAATGAGAGGCATTACATAATAATGAAGAGGTGAATACTCCAAAAAGATATAATAATCCTTAAGGTTTATGTGCCTAGCAAAAGAGCATCAAAATGCATGCAACAAAAAAGAGTAGAGCTTCAATGAGAAATAGATACATCCACCATCATAACCAGGGACTTCGACATCTCCTATCTGAAATGGACAGTTCCAGCAGGCTGAAAATCAGTACAGATATTTGAACTCAACATCCCATCACTCAGCTGTTCATGACTGACAACTATAAACGATGTCACCCAAGAATAGTAGATTACACATTTTTCTTAGTTTCACATGAAAAATTCATCAATATAGACCAAGTTCTGGGCCATAAATGAAAGCTCGGTGAACTTAAAGTAATAAAAACCACAGCATGTCTACTCTCGGGCCACAGTGTAATTCAACTAAATATTAGTGATAGAATTATAGCTGGAAACTTTCCAAATACTTAGATATTAATACACTGCTAAATTTAAAGAAGAAATGTTTTGAAATAAATAAAAATGAAAATGCAACTTTTCAAATTCTGTGAGAGGTAATGAAAACAGCATTAAATGCATACACAAAGAAGAAAAAAAGATGAAAGAGCTAAAGTTAATTATGGAAACTTTCACCTTAGCAAACTAGACGAAGAAGAGCAAGTTAAATCCAAAGTAAGCAGAAAACAATACATAATTTAAAGGATGATAAAGAAAACTATGACATGTATCTGAGCATGCACTTACTACCATTCAAGTTTAAAGTCAACCTAAAACTATTTTATTTAGAATAAATTTTATAAATTGAGGAACAAAGCACATATCCTCAGTAATCAAGAAA
The DNA here is from genome assembly GCF_000164805.1 of Carlito syrichta. Taxonomy (NCBI): domain Eukaryota; kingdom Metazoa; phylum Chordata; class Mammalia; order Primates; family Tarsiidae; genus Carlito; species Carlito syrichta. The sequence goes on along the minus strand of NW_007258209.1, from coordinate 332,147 downwards.
TAGACACTTTCCATAGTGGATAAACAATATCCAAAAGTGAACTATGCTAATCACAATATTCAATAGACAAATGTTAAAAATGTTCCTTTAGGGATGGTTATCTCTCATAAAGAAGCAGTCTTCCCCACTTTATTTATTCAGTAAGGCAAAGAAAATAAATTAAAGGTAAAATGATTTAAAAAAATGATATAGCTGCTATTATTTGCCAATAATATGGTTGTTTACATAGAACATTTACAAGATTAGATAAATTGCACTGTGTAAAATGAGTAACTCAGTCCATATTCTTCAATGATAAATTATGTCCTATCTAGCATAGTGCTAGTACAGATAGGAAACTTAATAATTCTCATTGTTTCTAATGTTTAATGACATTTATTTTGAGAATTGCTCCTATTGTGAATGATGTTTTCACATACTCTGCTTCTTATAATGTATTGATGGGGAAAAATTGAGAGGATAGAGTTTGTCTGCACTTTATATATCTCTAATTTTTCTAAAAATTTTCAATAGAAAAGTAGAAAGCAGATATATGATAATAAAAACACGTCAATCATTTAATTATAACAAAAAGAACATATGTCATAGCAAAAATAGACTTGAATTCAAATTTTTGTTTCTCAGTTCTGCCACTTTCTAGTTGTTGATTTTGAGCAAATTACATAATCTATATTTATCTGTCTTTTTTACTCTATCTATAGTAGGTAGATAGCTAGATAGATCAATAGTTTCTATCTATATATTCATATTATTGAGTTGACTAAATATTAGATAATTATACCTTCAAATTGTATCAGTTAAATTTAGATTACATTCAGCTACATGACACTGAAATTAACATAAAGTGGCTTAATCATTTAGGTTTCTATTTTTTCACCTATCAACAAAAGTTTTAATTTTGGCGGTCCAGGAATAAATGTATGGCTCTGAAACACTGTCATGTACCCATGCTCGTCTATATTTTTGATCTACTATGCATAGCAAATTAGTTTTATCTTTGTGGTCATACATGATTGCTCCACTGCCAGGCCAAAAAAAAATACAGGAAAAAGTGAATAGTTGTTAGATAGTCTAATTAGTCCCTTTTCATCAAGATAGCAATGATGAGTCTAAAAGCAGCACCATCTAGTATTAAGACACATAACCACCCCTGCTCTTATTATTGACTTGGACATTGCTTCTTTAGCCCAAATTGAAATTTTACTTGATTAGAAACCAGAAGGAAATATTTATTTTCAGACAACAAGCAGTGTTTAGCCCACCTCAACTCTGGTTGTTGGCCAATGTTCACAACCCTTCCCTTTCTCATACACAGTACAAAGTCACCCTAACCCCAAAGTTAACAATCCTCATGTCCCATTATATACGTATACATAACTTAAAATATTTTACTTTTCTGGATGACAGGAGACTTTTCTTCCTCTTATTGTGGACATCAAATCACTAAATCTTTTCATAGCAATTTAGGATTTCCTCTGACAGATGTGGTAGGATTGAACTTCCCCACTCAATCTTATTGTGACCAATGACGTGAGGATATGTAATATGTCACTTCTAGATTAAAGCCTTAAATGTCAACACATGTTTCATCATGTACTCTCTTCCTCTCTTTCGCAACAAGAGAGGTTATTTTCAAGCATGTGGTTACTGTGTTGGTCTGGGTCTAGTCATAGAGTGGCATGGTGCAGTGTTCCCTTATGACTGTACTGTGTATCTTGGAAGGCAGATAATGTACTTCAAAAATAATTTACAACTTTAGAGTAAAAGATTGTTAAAACAGAGCATACATGGTGTAAGTTGATTCCTATAAGTTATAATTGAAAAGAAGCTATAATAAACATGCTCAGAGGAGAGATGGCTTATTTGTAGGAGATACTGAAAAGGGATAGAGCAAGTCAAGTGTATAACCACAAGACTCCACATACCAATTATACTTAGACCCTTAACTTGTTAAAAAAAAAAGGGGATGAAGAATACTAAGTGGCAAAGGCTGATTAAAGAAAAATGTGGTTCAGGCCAACATGGAGTAGCACCATTCTCCTCAGGTCTTCTTTGTTTCAATAAAAACCCTAGATATATTGCAATAAGCTATGACAGGAAGACTGTGAAAAGTAAGGAGGAAAAGGCAGCTGCCTAAAGGTCTTGGAACTTGAGAAAGGATCCAGTGGGAGTCCCTGAGTTTCCTTATTGCCTCCTACATATCCCAGGAAGTTTGCTGCAAAAACCTCCAAACTGAAACAACCAGTAGGAACATGCAAACATGTTCCAAGAAAGCCTGTCCCTCTAGCCAAAGGACTGGGAAAATGGCAGACTAAACTAACAGAAAGTTTTTTTTTTAGCGACATTTAATTAACTCAAAGTAAGCCCAATGGAAAAATCTGCCTCTGTTGAAGTTTTTGTGGGACCAAATGGAGAGCTCGTTTTTTACTCCAGTCCCGCGTCGCATAGAATAGCTAGCAGGCAATTCTCTCACATAGTGGTATCTGGAGAGGCCAACAGGTGAAAGATGAAAGGAGAAATAGACAAAACTACAATCATAGGGGCATCTTAGGCTTTGAAGGAACCTAAGAAAACCAGCAAGGATACAGAACACTTGAGCAATATCATCAGTCAATAGGATATTAGTATGCATGTAAAACAGTCTGCTCAACCACAGCAGGTACTAATTAAAAACAGCAACAACAACAACAACAAAACCCCAAGGAACTTTTACCATACACTACTCCACAAAACAAAACTCAAAAGACTAAATAGCATACAGAATATATAATTATTCCAAAAACATTTTTAAAATAATCCTTACATTAGGAATTAATTTGAGAGTTTGCTTAACATCGATTGTTAAATCCTTGATGTGAGTAAATCCACCTCAAGACCAAAACTTAATTAAGTTGTGTAGTGTCCTTGGCTTCCATTTTGCCTCATTGGTCAGTAATGGTATCCAGAGTCATCTTTATTTGGGAGACTCTAGAGAAGAAAATGGTTTTGACTGGGCACATTGCTGGTTCCCAAAGATTTGTATTACAGGAATAAAGTAGAAATCTATACCACAGTTTTCATTAGAGGCACTTAATTTGGTCAATCAATCTTAAGAGTTATCTCATGAATAAAACATATCAAAGCAAAGCTAATAATTTTTTTTAAAAGCCCATTAAAGAAACCAATCATATTCTAACTATATTTGTTTTTTAGTGATTTTATGATACCAATTAGGTATGAATGTTAGTCACATAAAAACAAAGTATTTCATAAGTTATTTTATATATTTATAATCAATGTACATAATATATCTAGACCTTAAATTTTAATCAAGCAAACTAAAGTATGGAAGAATAATTCACTGATGGTGGAGTTTAAAAGACAAAATGTTTTTGGTTTTTTAACTTGACAAGTTAGATGCTTGAAATTTATTTTGTAAAGATCTCATTCAAATAAACTTTAGAAGCGTATAATTAAGTGAAATACTACTGGCAAATATCTGTCTTCTAGGAAAGAGGTGATACAATTACAATTATCTGTTCATTTACTTTTTCTGAATGGTCAACCATAAAAGGCTATCTTTTTTTAATTTAAAAGGAAATGTAGAATATTAGCTGTAAATGGTTTTATAATGAGAGTGGTCATAAAAGAGTCATTCTCTAGGCACAAGAGTGCATTCAAGGCAACAAGGATCCTTCTCACATATGCTTGAGTGTCTAAGACTTGCATGCATAGACTCACAATAATTTACTTATGTATGCGATATTTCATCCACTTTTATGACAATATCTCTTGAGTATGTTCCAGACACTTCACAGGCCATGGATATCAACATACTTCCTATTCTTGCAGAATTCAACAAGCGATGAGACTGATAACTAAGCAATGTTAAGACCATGTTCCGTTATTTTAGTTAAAGTATGAACATGAACATTTGTCTAGTCAGAATGACCTAGTGCTTCTTCCCTTTATTTCACTGTTCTTTTTGACATTAGGAACTGGGAGGATAAGTTCAGCTTAGGTGACTTGTAGAGAACTGAGGAATAAAATGATGATTCACCACTTTTCTGACCCTTTCCCCAAAACAAATGTAAATATAATTTTGTGTATATTAACTTACTTTTCATTTATTTTGCAACTATTTGCAAAGTACCTGCATTCCTAGATAAACTTCTCACAAATCTATTATGCATCAAATATGAGAGTAATAAGAATAGCTTACAAATGTTTCAATAGTGGCATCAGGCTTGTGCAATAGAACAAAGATCAACTGATCATGGTATAGCTGAACAGAATATTTGATTTAAAAAATGATTTTATGGGAGAAAAAGTAGACAAAACAAATGAAAGATGCAAGATATTCACCAAAAAAATAGAATAATAAAATATTGAAAAAGGAAAGAAGAATATTTATTTTAAGTGAGATAAATTAGAAACAATTATCAAGTGATTCATAATTCTTTCTTTTTGCATTGTGATTATGTACTCAACTTTCTTTAAATTTTCTCCTTTTCCTTTTTAATTTGCTTTTCCTTCCTTGGTAAACAAATGCTTGTTGAACAAATATTCTGATGTCTATCACTTAGAACATATTTTGGTTTTCATTAGATGGATATTTAAATCTCGTAGCTTTAACTCAATAGATATTGATATGAGCTTGTATTTTTGCCAGTTATGAGCAATAAAGCATCAGTGAATGCTCTAAGTGGGGAGATACTGAAAATTATATGCACATAGACCATATTCCGTCTCCAACCCATACCCTTCAGGAAGAAAAACAGAAACCACCTTTGCAGGAACTGTTCTTGGCTGAGACTCAGTGGCGATCCTGTGCCTCTCTGCACTCAAGAGACTTACTCTTCATACCCTTTGGTTACAGTGTTTTCTTGACACTTGTATTTGAGCGGTATTTAGGTAAAAGAACACAATATATATACTAACAAATAATTTTCTTTCAGTGAGATTGCACAGCATAGCGGAAGGGAACCTTCCTTTATAGTCTGAGAAGCTTAATTAGGAATGTGACCATACTCACCCATCAGATTTGTGACCTTGTCACTTAGCCTATCCTTATCTCATTTAACACAACAAACACTGAATGACTACTTGCTGGTGGTTACCGCTGTGATAGACCTCAAGAAATCAAAGAATGCTGAATAACTGTTCAGGGTTGCAGATATCAGTAGGATGGGTTAGTTTGTCAAATTAAAATGCACCATGCATTGTAAAAACTGATACTGTATAATTATGTGCAAGCTCAACAAAAGACAATAAATAAAAGAGATACCAACCAAAAGGAAAAAAAGAGTTTTCATAGAGTTAGTTATGGCCCTGGAACTAAATTATGAAAACAAATATGGGATGGGCTTTCAAGGAAAGAAAGCAGTGTGAGCAAAAAATTTCATGTTGAGACATCAAGTGGGTTGATTTGACTGGAGGATGGGGTGACATGGGTGTGAGAGAGGATGTGAGGGAAGGCAAAGGGGAGAGAGAAAGGCAGGATGAGATGACAGAGGGCTTTCCATGACAGACTAAAGACCACGTGGGAAGTTTTGCTCTATAAGCATCCAGGAGCTGCAGGTGACATGGGTGCAGTAGAATATGAAGGCATAGCAGTCTTGAACAGGAAAATGGCCAGTCTGAGGATGACTAACTATTAGAACGTCTCCATGTTTAGGGATAGGAAGTTGAGGTATCTAAACTCTACTGGCTCCAATTTTCCTCTGTGAAGGAGGTGGCATGATCACACCTTTTGAGAGTAAGAAGAAGAGAGAGAGGGGGAAAAAGAAGGGGAGGAGAGATGAAAGGAGAAAAGGAGAAGGAGAAGGTAGCAGGGAGAGGGGAGGGGAGGAGAGGTAGAGGAAGTGAGGGAAGAGAAGCAATGGGGCTGATTGAGGAGATTAATTGATATTTGGCTACCAAAAAGAACTGCAGCCAGTGCTGGCAAAATTTACATAAAGTGATTGTGCAAAGGCACCAAGAGGGCAACTGAAGTTGCTAATAAAAGACGGAAAATGACAGCAATCTTTAGGAAATCTGCAATTTCCTATGGTAACACACAACACCAAGTTTGAGGAAGAAAGGTAAATTTTAGATGCATTTAAAGCTGCCTTGAATATCCTCATCTCAGTTCAAGTATCTTCTTGATGAAGTTATTTCAGCTTGTAGTCCTGAAGAATTCTGTGTTTATTCTGGAAGTTCAGTAACAAACTTATAATATTGAATATTGAATCGGAATTGGAATTAGATGTGTCTGTTTTGATTTTTAGAATAAATTATTCATCATTTTAGGGAAAAATTGTTTATTATACTTACAAACATTACATTTCACTTGTAGGTTTTGTTACCTCAAGAGACAAATTCATGTTGGATTAACTTCATATAACATAATTAAACTTGTGTTGAATTACCCTCCGTTTAAAATATCCTCTTCCTATTTTCCTTCTTTTGTTCTATATCTGTTATTTAATGTAATTAATACAGCCATGAGAATATTTTAGCTTTCAACTTTGTCTGGTCTGTTCCTTGTTTCTTTTTTTTGTTTGTTTTTTTGAGTTAGAGTCTCACTCTGTTGCCCAGACAGGAGTGCAGTGGCCGCTCCCGGCCACCGCAGCCTCCACCTGCTGGGCTCCGGCGATCCTTCTGCCTCAGCCTTCCGAGTAGCCGGAATTACAGGCATGCGCTACCACGCCCGGCTGATTTTTTGATTTATTGTAGAGATGAGGGCTCGCTGCCCAGGTGGGTCTCGAACCTGCGGGCTCAGGCAATCCACTCACCTCAGCCTCCCAAAGGCGCGGGATTACAGGCTGAGCCACCGAGCCCGGCTTGTTCCTTGTTTCTAAGTTATTTCTCCCTCATGGTTTGCCTTGGTCCTCCAATGATTTCCTTAGGAAATCTCTTTTGATCTCCGTTTTAATTTTCTTAGACTGTTTTACCTCGTCATTTTGTTTTTGTTTAACTCATGTCTTCTTCTTTGTAAATTAAAAAGTACTTATTGAAAATGCACTTCTTTCACTTGGAATACATATATATTTTAATGAATGGGTTGTTTAATTGTTGAGTGCCAGCTACGCTGCTTTCCTTTTTAACTGTAATATTTGTGTATAATTGCAATGCTATTTATTTTCATCCTGTTTATACTTAATGTTGGCAGCTCTTTTTCAACATTTCACACACTTGATCATGGTCTCTTCTCATTTTACAGAGGCCTATCCTCTCAATAGCAGTTTGACAACAAGTCATCATCTCCATGACCTGAGTTTTTTTTTTTTTTTGAGATGGAGTCTCACTCTGTCGCCCAGACTGGAGTGCAGTGGCTGCTCCCGGCCACAGCAGCCTTGGACCTGCTGGGCTCCGGCAATCCTTCTGCCTCACCCTTCCAAATAGCCAGAATTACAGGCATGCGCTACCACGCCCGGCTGATTTTTTGATTTATTGTAGAGATGAGGTCTCATTGCCCAGGAGGGTCTCGAACCCGTGGGCTCAGGCAATCCACTCACCTCAGCCTCACAAAGGCGCGGGATTGCAGGCTGAGCCACCGAGCCTGGCTGAGTTTTTTTTTTTTTTTTAATATGTGGAGTACAATTCAGGGTTAGATATACAAATGTTCATTATGCAGGTACCTTTGTTGATGAGGTGTGCTCCACCTCCCCTGGCAGTTTCTCACTACCACCAATTCTTTTCTTATAGTATACGATAGTTGTTGAAGGTCCGCTTAGGAGTGGGAACATGTGACACTCAATTTTTTGTTTCTGTGATAGATCACTCAGTATTACAGACTCTAAGCCCATCTAAGTTGCTGTGGTGTTCATAATTTTGTCCTTCTTTATGGCTGCGTAATTTTCCATTGTGTATAGCACATTTTTTTATCCCGTCCTCTTTCACAGTTAGTTCCATGTTTTTGTGATTGTGAGTAATGCTGCAATAAACATGTGTGGGCAGGTATCTTTTTCATAGAGTGATTTGAGTATCTCCAGGTATATTCCAAGTAGGGGGATTGTGGGGTCATGTAGAAGATCTTTTAGGAATTGCCACACTATTTTCTCTAGAGGTTGTACTAGTTTACACTCCCACCAACAGTGTAGAAGATTTTTTTTTTTTTTGAGTTGGAGTCTCACTCCGTCACCCAGACTGGAGCGCAGTGGCGGCTCCCGGCCACCGCAACCTCGCCTGCTGGGATCCAGTGATCCTTCTGCTTCAACCTTCCAAGTAGCCGGAATTACAGGCATACGCTACCACGCCCGGCTGATGTTTTTGATTTATTGTAGAGATGAGGTCTCGCTGCCCAGGCGGGTCTTGAACCCACGGGCTCAGACAATCCACTCACCTCAGCCTCCTAAAGGCGCGGGATTACAGGCTTAGCCACCGAGCCCGGCAGTGTAGAAGATTTTTAACAAATGGGTAAAAGGGGGAGCATTGCCAACAGATGCCTTCAGCATGGGCTAGACAAACAGTATTTGGATTACTCTGTGGAGATTTGGGGTATTATGCTCCTGTGAAAACGTGTCTTGTGCTTCAGGTCATTTCATTCACATAATAGAGTGGAGTGGAACTTGGACATTTTTCTCCTGCTGGGACTCAGAAGGCTTCACAGGTTTTATGATACTTTGATTTTGAAGTGTTCTATGTTAAATTTTCCTTTCTGCACATTTTTTCCTCCTATTAGGGTATATCTTCCTATTAGCATATATTAATGAGAATTCTCAAATATTGACATCCTAAATACTATCCCAAGAACAGCAACTAGAGAAGTGAGGATAAGATCTGCTTGAACTTTTGGTTTCTCCCATTAGCTAAAAATTTGCAAAGTTGGTGCCAGAACTGCCTGTGGACTGGAAGTTGAGAATATTAGGGATAAGTGGCATTGTTGGACTTGCCTTTGTCTCATGAGTCTTGCCTGGTATGAGACTTAACAAGAGAGATCTCAAATAGGCTAAGGAAACTCCTGTTGACAGGAGTTGCCACGCTATAGCATTGCCTGCATTCCTGGATTCTTCCTCTTTTGGTGGGATCTATTGTGAGTTTTGTCCCTCTAGAAAGATATGTGGAAATCCTAACCTTCAGCACCTGTGATTATGGCCTTATTTGAAAATAAGGTATTTGCAGATGGAATCAACTTAAGATGAGGTCATACTAGATTAAAGTGGACCCTAAATCCAATCACTGGTGTCCTTATAAGGAGAGAGAGATTTGGAAAACACAGAGAGAAGACAGTCAGGGGAAGACAAAGGCAGAAGTTGGATGCCACCACAAATCAAGGAGACACTGGTCCAGGGTCAAAAATGGTGTCTTCCTCACCAACCCAGACTGGAGCCTCCAGAAACTTCAAAAAACAAGGATGGATTCTTCTTAGAAGCCTTCGAGGAACATGGCCATACTTCTAGCCTCCAGAACTGTGAGATAATGCAGTTCTGCTGTTTTAAGCTGTGAGGAAATAATTCAAAAAAACTTCCCTGGTCTTGAAAGAGATCTAGACATCCAGATACCAGAAACTCAAATAACTCCTGCAAGATATATTGCAAGAAGACCCTCATCAAGGGTTGTCAGATTCTCAAAAGTCAGTGTGAAAGAAAATGTCCTGAGAGATGTAAGACAGCAGTCCTAAATCACTTATGAAGAAAAAGAAATTATATTAACCTCAGACTTCTTAGTGGAAATTCTACAAGTCAGAAGATAATCAGTACCTACTTTAAACTTCCTTAAAAAAAAGTCAACCAAGAATTTTATATTCAGACACACTAAGCTTCATAAACAAAGGAGAAACAAAGTCCTTCCCTGACAGACAAACACTAAGAAAATTCGTCACCACAAGAGATGCTCAAAAGAGTTCTAAACTTGGAAACATGATGACGATTCTCACTATTATTTAAAAAAATCACATAAGTGCAAAACTCATAGAGCCTACAAGGCAACAACACATTTGAATCCCCAAGACAGCCTGCTTACAACACTATGGCTGGAACAAACCCTTACATATTAGTATTAGCCCTGAGCATAAATGGTCAAAATGTCCCACTAAAAGGGAACAATAACAAATTGAATAACAACAACAAAGACATCCAACCATATGCTGCCTACAAGCGATCCGATCCACCTACTAGCCAAGCATAGTCACAGATTCAAAGTAAATTTGTGGAAAATGGCAAATGAAAGGCAAAAATGAGCAGGAGTAGCTATCCTCATATTAGATAACTCAGATTTTAAATCAAAAACAGTAAAGTAACACAAAGAAGGGCAGTATATAATGATAATGGATGAAACTCAACAAGAAGATTTAACAATCTTACATATATACACACCAAACATTGGAGTACCCAAGTTCAAAAAGCAAATACTACTTGACCTTATAGAACATATTGATAGCAATAAAATAATAGTGGGTGACTTAAGCACCTCACTGACATTACTAGACAGATTATTGCAGCAAAAAAATTAACAAAAAACACTGAACTTAAACTGCACTATAGACTAAATGGACCTAATGGACATCTACAGAATTTTTTACCCACAACTGCAGAGTATCCATTATTCTCATCTCCACACGGAATATTTGGTCATAAAGCAAGTCTTAATAAATTTAAAAACATCAAATTAGACCAAGTATATTTATAGATCACAATGGAATAAAATAAATGATCAACACTAAGACGAGTTCTCCAGTCACACCACTACATGGAAACCGAGCAACTTGTTTTTGAATGAAACTTGAATGAACAATTAAATTAAAACAGAAATAAATAACAAATTTATTGAAATAAATGAAAATAGTGACACAACATACCAAACCTCTGGTACAGAGGAAAGGCAGTCCCAAGGAGAAAGTTTATAGCATTAGATGCCTACATCAAAAGGATAGAAATATCAGAAATTAACTTCTAACTTTGACTCTCAAAGAGCCAGATATACAAGAATAGTCTAAACCTAAAGCTAGCAGAAGAAATAAAAAATAAATAACAAAGATCAGAGCAGAACTAAATGAGACTGAGAACAAAAACAATGATACAAAGGAACAATGATTCAAAAGTTGGTTCTTTGAAAGGATAAACAAAATTGACAGTCTGCTAGCTAGGATAACCAAGAAAAAAAAATAGAAAAAACTCAAACAAATTCAATAGAAATGAGGTAGTTGACATAGAAACTGAAACTATAGAAATACAAAAGATCTTCAGAGACTACTATGAATACCTCTAAGGCAACAAACTGGAAAACCTACAGGAAACAGATAAATTCCTGGAAACATACAACTTCCCAATACTGAACCAAAAGAAATAGACCTTGAATAGATTAATAATGAACAATGAAAGTGAATCAGTAACTAAAAACCTCCCAACAAAGAAGTCCAGGACTAGACAGACTCATAGTTGAATTTTATCAGACATGCAAAGAAGAGCTGATAGTATTCCTACTGAAACTATTTACAAAAATTGGGGAGAAATGATTCCTTCCTTAATTATTCTATAAAACCAGTATCACACTGATATCAAAATCAGGTAAGGACAAACAAACAGAAAACTACATCTATTTCCCTGATGAATGTAGAGGTTAAAAATCTTTTAAAAAATATTCACAAACTGAATTCAATAGCATATCAAACAAATGGCTCATCATGACCAAGTGGTTTTGCTTTCTAATGCAAAGATGGTTCAGTTCCCGCAAATCAATAAATGTTATGCATATAATCATCTCAACAGATGCAGGAAAGGCATTGATAAGATCCCCAAATCCTTTCATGATAAAAACACTCAACAAACTAGGCATCAAATGAATATATCTCAAAACAATAGGAGCCCAAGATGACCATACTTAACCAGGAAAAGTTAAAAATATTACCCTTCAGAATATGGAAAAGACGGGACTGTCCACTCTCACCATTTTTATTCAATATTGTACTGAATGTCCTAGCTAAAGCAATCTTGCAAGGCAAAAAATAAAAGGCATCCTAATTGGCAAGAATGAAGCCAACCTATCTATGTTTGTGGATGGTGTGATTGCATACCTAGAAAAATCTTAAAGATTCCTCCAAGAAGCTTATAGATCTGATAAACTTCAGAGAAACATCAGATACAAAATCAATGTACAAAAATCTTCAGCGTTCCTATACAACAACAATGCCATAGCCAAGAACCAATTCAAGAGTTCAATCCCATTCTCATTAGCTACACAAAAAAGAAAATACTTAGGAATACAGCAAACTAAGGAGGAGGTGGAAAAAAATCTCTACAAGAAAACTAAAAAACACTGATGAAATAAGTCATAAGCAATACAAACAAATGGAAGAGCATCCCATGTTCATGAATCAGAAAAAGTCAATATAAGTAAAATTATCCTACTGCAAAAAGCGATATACAGATTCCATGCACTCTTCATCAAAATACCAACTTCATTCTTCATAGACTAGAAAAAACAATCTTTTTAAAAATTTGGAACAGCAGCAACAACAAAAAGTTCAAATAGCCAAAATAATTCCAAGCAAAAAGAACAATTGCAGAGGCATCTCTGAATTCAATTTATATTATAAGACCACAGCAACCAAAACAGCATGGTACTGGTACAAGAATAGACAGACAGACCAATGGAACAGGAAAAACAAAACAAAACAGAAAATCATAAAACCACATACCTATAGCCAACTGATCTTTGAAAAAGCTAACAGAAATAAACAATGAGGGAAGGACATCCTATTCGATAAATATTGCTGACAAAATTTGCTAGCCATTTGTAGAATAATGAAACTGGACAACTATTTCTCATTATATGCAAAAAAATAATTCAAGGTGGTTTAAAGACTTAAATATAAAACCTGAAACTATAAAAATCCTAGAAGAAATCCTAAGAAACACTCTTCTGGACATTTGCCTAGGCAAAGAATTTATGATGAAGACCCAAAAGCATTTGAAACCAAAATAAAAATAGACAAATGGGATTTAATTAAACCAAAATGCTTCTGCACAATAGAACTAATCAGCAGAGTGAACAGAAAACCTAAATGGGAGAAAGTATTTGCAAATTATACCTCAGACAATTGGCTAATATCCAGAATCTGCAAGTAACTCAACTCAACATGAAAACGACAACAACAACAGAAACAACTCCATCAAAAGTGGGCAAAGGACACTTCTCAAAAGAAGACACACAAGTGGCCAACAAACATATGAAAACATTCTCAGCATCATTAATCATCAGAGAAATGCAAATTAAAGCCACATTGTGATATTACTTCACACCGGTCAGTATCGCTATTATGAGAAAGTCAAAGAACTACAGAAGTTCGTGTGGTTGCAGAGAAAAGGGAACACTCATTCACTGTTGGTAGGATTGTAAAGCAGTTCAGCCACTATGGAAACAGTATGAAGATTTCTCAAATAACTAAAATTTGAATTACCATTTGACCCAGAGATCCCACTACTAGGGATCTATCCAAAGAAAAATAAATAAATATATAAAAAGATACCTGTACTTGTATGCTCATTGCAGTACTATTTACAATAGTAAAATCATAGGGCCGACATAAGTGCCCTTCCAAGGACTGACTGGACAAAGAAAATGTGGTATATTTATACCATGGAATACTGTGCAGCCATATGAAGAATGAAATCATGTCCTTTGAAGCAATAAGGATGGAACTGGAGATGCCATCCTAAGTGAACTCACTCAGAAACAGAGAACCAAATACTGCATATTCTCATATATGTGGGAGCTAAATAGTCACAAAGATGGAAACAATAGACACCAGGGACTCCAATAAGCAGAAAGGTTGGAAGGGGGGTTAGGGTTCAGAAATACCTATTGGGTACGATGCTCACAATCTGAGGAATGGAGCATCTGAGACTCAAACTCCATCAATGCACAATATGTCCATGTAGCAAACATACACATGTACCATATCCCTCAAATCTAAACTGAAAACAGAAAACAAAACCAACCTGAGAAAACACGTGTAAGGTAAATAAAGTGATCAGTACTGTGCCTGCTCTTCCCTAAGTAAACACAGAATAGTAATAGGCCTACATCTTCAGAGAAGCTTCTTCTAAAATGTATTATGAAAACCAAATAAGGTAAAGGCAAAGAATGTTGCTGGCACATAGTATTTCTTGTCTCCTTAAATTTTAGCCTTCACATCTCTAAAATTGTAATTACAGTATTTTTCTTCACCCATTTAATAATTATTTAGTGAGCACATATGATATGCTAGACACTGTCCTCTGCACTGGAAATGTAGTGGCAGATTGCACAAATACAGCTGCTGATCTGGTGAAGTATAAACTCTGTGAAGTTGATAGATAATAAATAGCACCAATATTTTAATTATAACTTGTGAAATATATCCCCCCTGTAAGAAGGTCGGTAAAAAATAATGAAAAGGTCTAAAGTAAATAAAGAGCTTCCTGCTTATATAGCCATTAAGCTAATGTCTGAAGAAAAAGAAGGAATGATCCAGCAATTGCATGGATAAAAATTCTGGAAAGGGAGAGAAGATACATCTGAAAGTAGGCCTCTCTGAGTGAAGAGAAATGATATGAGATGAGATTGTGGGTTTTATGAAGCCAAATAACACAGAAATTCTAATCTTCAATCACAACTTTGAATTTTATTAATATAATGACATTCTTTGAAGAATTTAAGTAAAAGCAACTTACACACACTTAAATTTATTAATTAAATTATATCAATTTATTAATTAAAACAATTGTTCTTGCTGTATTGTCTAAGTATAGAGTAGATTTGAGAAAGACACAAGAGGAAATTGAGTCTAGTAAGAAAACTATTGTAGCAGTTCACTAAAAGATGATCATGTATTTGGAAGATGTGATAGCAGATGGATACAAATAATTTACAAAATAAGGTATTTTTAAGATGATAAAATAGCTGGATGAATTAAAGAATTGAGTGGTAGTTGAAAGAAAGAGAGGTATAGAGGAATATTTCTCTGTTATTGGTTTAATAGCTGAGCAGATGGTACATTCATTTCCTGAGAACTGAATTTGAGAAGACTGGGGTAAGAATAGGTTAGAATTTAGGATAATATGGAAGCATTAGCTTTTGGGCATGTTATTTTCATATGCCCATGTACCTTCAAGAGAATATGTTAAACAGAAATTGGAACATACATGAGAAAGAAATCAGGACACCAACATGAGATGTTAAATAAGTCAAGAAAACTGCCAAGATAATCAACAAAGAAAATAGAAAGAGAACGAAAATAAAAGTAGTGCGCTGGGCATGAGAGTGTGGCACCAATTAGCAGTATGATACAGCAGTCAGAAGAGATTAAACTGGATCCAGAGAGCTTGGAGGGAACCCATGAGAATGCACCTCCAGATGGGCTGGTTGAGTTGACTGTTGTGGAAAAGGGCATAAGTCAATGCCGTCAAAGCTGTAGAGAGTTTCTGTAGACAGACAGAGTGGACTGTATTGCATATCTGTCCACACAGAAGTTGTTGATGATATGAAAGAAAATAGTTTTGGTTATGTGACAAGAGAGAAGCCAGGTGTGGTGCTTTAAAAAATGAGTTAAGGGTGATGGGACAACCTGGTCTATGAAACCCTCTGCAAAGGAGAACATAGAGGGTCTCTGGCTCTCTCCCCAGGGGCTGCGCACCCCAACATTGTCAGCCTGCTCTTCACACAGAGCTCAGCTGTCGCCATCACTGGGGCATCCCAGCAGTCTGGACAGCCACTGCAGCCGCAGACACAGAAGCCGCTGGTACCACCACGGCCTCCATGGTGGCCATAGTGCATCGCACCACCTGTGCCTGAGGCGATCCATGACTTCAGTCCTTGAAGCCTCTGCAGGCAAGATCTGCTGGGATTGTTGCCACCTCTGCTGCCACCATGAGGTCCTGCTGGCCGTGGGTCTCCTCCCGTGTGCCCTGAGGCAGGCTTCCATTGGCGGCTCCTGTCCGACCCCACGCCCTCTGGGGCGAGCAGCTGAGATAGCACCACCTGCTGGTGATTCAAGGTAACAACACCAAAACGGGAGAAACAAGCTTTAAAAAGAGACATGGGCCAGATTTGAGTGGTGAATGGAGGGTGATCTGAACTGTCCTTCACAGAAGGCCAGAGGCAACTGACCCTAACTGCGAACTAATTTACCTCTCTCTCCACCCCCCTCTTCCCCCAACTGTCTGCTCCATTCTCTTCCCTCTGCTAACCACATTTTATTTCAGGGAGGAATCCTATAGCTCCACTGCACGGGCAGATTCTAAGGCAGTGGGAAGTAGGTTTCAGATTATCCATACACCTCTCGGCGAATACCAGGACCTGCAGATAGACTTTGAATCACAGCTCCCCCCTTAAGTAAATCTC
>NW_007258209.1:313392-315843 GCF_000164805.1 Carlito syrichta | reverse complement strand
GACTAATTTACCAGCTTGAAAAGAAAGCTAGAAATCAGAGCTGAAAGGACATTGGACTTAAATGAAAAGTCTCAGAGTGTGCTTGATTGGTTCTGTTAGTTTAATGACTTAATTATATTCCTACTGTATTGTTCCTTTTTTTCCTCTTTTTTTCCTCTTCCTTTTCTTCTCTTTTCCTCTCTCTGTAAATCATATCTTTGTATAGAGGAACAGCACACCAATAAGGTGTTTGGTTAGCTTGTATTTTAGCAACATTGTATGGGTTTTTTTTTGTATGAGAGTTGATTAGTCTGTATCTGTGCTCTATTGTTTGTATCTGTTTCAGTATAGGTCTCTCTCTCCATTTGTTGGTACACTCGTTTGTTTCCCCCCTTACTCCTCTATCTCTCCACCCCTCTCTTCCCCCCACTGTCTGCTCCATTCTCTTCCCTCTGCTAACCACATTTTATTTCAGGGAGTAAACCTACAGCCCCACTGCACGGACAGATTCCAAGGCAGAGGGAAGTGGGTTTCAGATTACCATACACCTGTCAGCAAATACCAGGACCTGCAGATAGATTTTGAATCACAGCTCCCCCCTTAAGTAAATCTCAAAAGTGCAAAAAGGACCACCCCCAACCTACAGTGCAACTCCAGAATTTGAACAAAGTAAGAGGACATACATAAAGAATAGGAGATTGAACAATCAGAAGTAAAACCAAACCCTTTACTCCTGAGTAAAAGAATTGAAGAAGTTGGTGATGAGGAGGGAAGGAAAAAGTAGGGAAGGGGGAAAAAAACGCACAAATGAAGAAAAACCAAAAGAAGAATATAGGTCTCACACAGACCCCTGGGAGATCAGACACTGAGAAAACAGATTCCGAAACACAAACAATGAAGAGCCCCAGAATGACTGGTCACATGCAACAAACCCAGACATCAAGACATTAATAGAGAGAATTTAAAAAATTGATGGCAGACAGGAGGAAAATAGGAAGGAGATGATGTCAGAAATAACAGCAGTAAAGAATACTGTGTTGGAAATAAATAACAAACTAATAAGCATGGAAAGCAGGATTAGCCAAGCAGAAGAAAGAATCTCAGAGCTTGAAGACCAAAGCACAGAACTAACCCAAACTGTCAAAAGCATAGAAAAGAAGCTCAAAAAGGCAGAACAAAACCTTCAAGAGATGAATGATCACTTCAAGAGACCAAACTTAAGAGTAATTAGACTTTCTAAGGCAGAGAGAGAAGCAGAGTTCACACTGAAACAACATTTCATGAAATCATTCAAGAACACTTCCCTCATCTCATCAAGGATGAAAAATTCAAACACAAGAGATTCAGAGAACCTCTGCAAAACAACAAATGAGGAGACCAACTCCCAGACATATAATAATTCAACTGAACAAAGTAGGTATAAAAAAAAATCCTAAAGGCTGCAAGAGAAAAAGGTCAGACTACGTACCAGAGAAGACCAATTAGAATAGCAGCAGATTTATCTACAGAAACCCTCGAGGCTAGGAGAGCTTGGAGCCCTATATTCAAAGTTCTAAAAGATAAACAATTTCAACCAAGAATAACCTAACCAACCAAGCTAAGCTTCATCAGTGAGGGAGAATTGAAATCTTTCCCAGATATTCAATTCCTAAGAACCTATGCTGCCACCTGATCACCTCTACAAGAAACACTTAAGAAAGTATTGAACACAGAAGAAAAGGAAAAAAGAACAGCAACGTTGTTTACAAGAGTATAGGCAAAAGATTAAAAACACACATGATCCAACTCTAAAACCAAAAAAAAGACAACGCACAAACAGGAAGGACAACAACTCTGTAAGAGCACTATGATAGGGATTAATTCTCACATTTCAATAATTAGTTTGAACATGAATGGACTAAATGCACCACGGAAAAGACATAGAATGACAAAATGGATAAAATATCACCAGGCAACAATCTATTGCCTTCAAGAGTCTCACCTCACTAGAAAGGACACTCACCGACTCAAAGTAAGAGGAAGGGAAACCAATTTTCAGGCAAATGGAACACAAAAGAAAGGCGGAGTCATGATCTTAATCTCAGACACAATACCCTTTAAGCTATCAAAAATTAGAAAAGATAGAGAAGGCCACTACATAATGATAAAAGGTTCAATCCATCAACAAGAACTATCCATCTAAACATATATGCACCAAACATAGGAGCACCAACTTTCATAAAGCAGCTCCTAGGTAAACTAAAAAAAGATATCGACTCCAAAACCATCATAACTGGGAACTTCAATACCGCACTCACAACCCTAGACAGATCATCAGGACAAAAAATCAGCAATGAGATCCGAAACATCAATGTGACTCTTGATCAAATGGACTTAATTGATACCTACAGAACCCTCCATCCAAAGACCACAGAATACACATTCTACTCATCACCACATGGAACGTACTCTAAGATCGACCACATACTTGGC
>NW_007258209.1:311495-312423 GCF_000164805.1 Carlito syrichta | reverse complement strand
CAGAAAAAGCTTTTGATAAAATCCATCACCCCTTCTTGATAAAAACCCTCGAACAGCTAGGCATATGGGGAACATACTTCAAAATAGTAAAAGCCAACTGCGAGAAACCCACAGCCAGCATACTCCTAAACGGACAAAAACTGGAACCATTTCCCCTGAAAACCGGAACAAGACAAGGATGCCCACTCTCACCCCTCCTGTTCAATATAGTATTGGAAGTCCTGGCTAGAGCAATCAGAGGAGAGGAGGCAATCAGGAGTATTCAAATAGGAAAAGAGGAAGTCAAGCTATCTCTCTTTGCAGATGACATCATCATGTACCTTGAAAACTCAAGAGAATCTGTCAAAAATCTCCTTACACTGATAAAGGACTTTGGAAAAGTCTTAGGTTATAAAATAAATGTGCAAAAGACAATCACATTTCTATACAACAATAATAAACAAACAGAAACCCAAATAAAAAGCACAATTCCATTCACAATAGCCACACAGAAAAAATGAAATACCTTGGCATCTTCCTAACCAGAAATGTGAAAGACCTCTACAATGAAAACTATAAAACACTACTCAAAGAAATCAAAGATGACACAAACAAGTGGAAAAATATACCATGCTCATGGATTGGAAGAATCAACATTGTGAAGATGTCCATCTTACCTAAGGCAATCTACAGATTCAATGCAATACCCATCAAATTACCAGCAACTTTCTTCTCAGACCTAGAAAAAACAACATAGGAATTCATATGGAAACATAAATGACCAAGAATAGTCAGAACAATCCTCAGCAAAAAAAACAAAGCCGGTGGTATCACATTACCAGACTACAAACTTTACTATAAAGCTACAATAATCAAAACAGCTTGGTACTGGTACAGGAACAGGCCTATAGATCAATGGAATAGAATTGAGATTCCAGAAGCAAAACCT